>NC_056741.1:1998091412-1998226412 GCF_019279795.1 Protopterus annectens | reverse complement strand
CTGTCAGACACAATAAACTTCATTCAGCTTGGGAGGAACCCTTCAAAGTGGTAAGGAAGGTTAGTGATGTAAACTACATGGTAGAACTGCTATGCAGGAGACAGGGGCATAAATTGTACCATGTTAACATGATGAAGCCTTACCATGACAGGGAGGCCCTTGTGCTGAGTATTTGCAGTGGATGGCAGGAGGAGTCATTGGAGGATCTGGTGAATGATCTCCTCAGTGAGGCTTGGTCTGACACCTCAGTGGAAGGGGGTAGCAATGTCCCAGCAGCTATCCCCTATCCATATATGAAAAATCCGAGCAATGGTATAGGAGTTTGGGGACATGTTCACTGGGAAACCATGGTGCACCCACCTGGTACAGCACCATGTGTATACAGGGCCCCAAAAACCTATAAAGCAGGCCCCTTACAGGATGCCTGAGTAAGTCAGACAGACTCTGAGAGAGAAGATACAGGAGATGTAACTGGGAGTAATCCAGGAGTCCAGCTGTCCCTGGCCCTCCCCAGTAGTACTGGTACCAAAGAAGGATGGCAACACCAGGTACTGTATGGACTACAGGAAACTAGTCACACAGAGCCAGATGCTTACCCCATGCCTAGGACAGATGAAGCCCTAGAACAGCTTGGTGGGGTTAAGTATCTGACCACTATTGATCATACCAAGGGTTACTGGCAGGTGCCCATGACACCCAATGCTAGAGAGAGGTCAGCTTTTGTGACTCCTTTTGGCTTGGGATGAAAAATGCCCCTGGGATATTCCCGAGGCTGGTAGATCATATTCTAGCAGGAGCAGGGGATTATTCTCTTGCTTACCTGGATGATATTGCCATCTATAGCCATTCCTGGCAAGAGTACCTTCCGCATGTCAGGGAGGTGTTGGGCAGACTACAGAGAGCAAAATTGACCATTAAGCCCAGTAAGTGTCAGGTGGGTATGGCAGAGGACTCCTACCTGCAACATAGAGTGGGGAGTGGTAAGGTCAAGCCAGACCCTGCCAAAGTGGAAGCCATTCAGGCGTGGCTTGCCCCTGTTACCAAAAAGGAAATATGTGATGCTCACCACTCCTACCTATATGTGATGGCCACTGATATGTGTTGTCCCCATGTTGGGAAAGTAATCAAATAGCCTCAATCCTTATCACTGGCACTGTAGAGGGACATGCACTTGGAATGCAAATGGATGCACTAAAAATTTCCAGATACAAACCTCTCTGCATCAAGTACAATTTCTCCTTAGAGCACACAGGGGACACACTCAGCCTGGGGTGTGGAAGTCTATATTTGTCTCCATCTGTGTCCCCAGTAAGACTCCCTACTGGTACAGCTGTAGGGTTAGGTCCTCAGCTGAGTGTCCAAGCCAAGTCCTCTAGCACCCTCTCTGTAAACCAGTGCTTCATGTCCCTGCCCAAGTAGCTGACACACACACACTGAGAGATTTGATTTAGACACACACACACACACACACACACACACACACACACACACACACACACACACACACACACACACACACACACACACACACACACACACACACACACACACACACACACACACACACACACACGAACACACACACACAAACACACACACCTGGGGAAGACTTTCAGTGATTTACTAGCTATGCCCCCTTCAGCCCAGACTATATTGTAGTTATCACTACCACCAGACTCTCCCCAATCAGCTATTCCAAGGCCCTTTAAAGGGTGCCCAATTATTATGCGCAATATTAATATTAATATTAATAGAAATGCTAGTAGTTCCCAAAGATGGTTAGGCCTTCTGGGGGTTGCCCACACTGTGTCATCAAATAAATATAAGTACTCTCAAAGGTTACATACTTTCTACAAGAACCAGCCACAATAAAAATTTAAATATATGTAATAATAAATAATAGAAGAGCATGAAAATACTGAATATATATTTACAGTAAACCACAGAGTTCAAAGGACAGAAAACATTAAAATTAACATTGATGGACAGATTCATACAAATGAATAAAAACACTATCTAAACTAAGCTTCACTGTATACCTGACTGAATATAAGAGAATTTACTGTTCCCTAGTTAAGTTATTTACTACCGGGAGGCAAGATGCCCTGGGTGAAGGTCTTTCTAGTCAGGCTTCCCAAACAGAACACTCTATACTCTGAGTTTTTTTTTTTAATATCTAAACTATAATTTCCAAGAGGGATGGCAGAATGACCACATCTGGTCACCTGACTCTAGGTTCTTACAGTATTCCCCTTAGAAGCTGAGAGAGGAATTTAGCACAGATGGCCACAATACACATCCAAATATCTGTGACAGTGCCTGGGGCCAGCCCTCTTTTCACTGAGCTAATGAACAAATGCTCTTTCCCACACCCAGCATCTCTGGTCCCATTCAGCACTATGGAGTGCAATTGTAATGGTTTAACAGCTCATTTACATTTCCCTTATTGTAATTAAAATTAACCTGTGCTGTCCCAATGTCCAGAAAACATATACATGTAATTCAGTTGCAATAATACATGTGCATTTCTTTTTATTTCAGCAGGGTACACTGTTGACACATTTTAACACAAGCAAACCTCACCAATACATTTTCAGCACAAACATCTGTACAAATCAGTTTGATATACAAATAACATACAGTTCTAATACATTTGTAATGCAAGTATATTGTATAAATCAGTTTGATATTCAAAGGACATATGATTCTTTACAAGCTCCAGCTGGCTATGCTGGCACTTGCCCATATCTTCACAATACTGATAGTTCAAAATGCAGAAACTGGTTAGTGTGCTTATGCGAGTCACTTTTCTTTCACAGGTATACTGATGACATCTACAGATGAAAGCAGAGATTAAACATTTATTTATTTTTTATTTATTTTACATTTGTTAGCCAGGAAAGTCTGACTGGACACAGGTCCATTATCAGTGGAGGCCTGGGGAAATAAGCTCCAAACAACACATACATTGAATAATAGGAAATTACATGGAACATCTGTTTCAGGTTATGGGAGCTTTAATTGCATATGCACAAGCAAATGATACATACAGTATGGAATACATTAATTTAACTGTTCATACAAAAGTCAAACATTGAGGTATAGAGTATCAAAAGACCTAAATGAGGCAGAATTTCATATTCATGAAACAGACTGTCTGAGAGTAATTGGGGTACAGAGGAGTTAACTTTTTAAGGGTTAGCCTGGTGACTGGCATGAGCATATCCAGTTATTCTGAAAATGGTTCTTCAGGAGTTTTTTAAACTGAGTAGTGGAGGGGGTAGAGGTTGTATTGCTTGGTAGGGTGTTCCATTATTTGGCAATGGTGCTGGCAAAAATTGATTTGGCAGCATCATTTCTGTGCTTGATGACTTTTATGAGGTTTTGGTTGCTGCATCTAAGAGTTCTAGTGTGGATGTTTGGTTGTATGAGCTCCTGTAGTGCAGGGGTTAGGTTGGGAAAGTAGTAGAGCTTCTGAACAGTAGATAGTTGGTTGAGTAGTAGCATAAGAGGTAGCTCCAACCAGTTGACTTGTTTAAGTGACAGACAGTGATGGGACCTATAAGGGGATTCAGTAGCAAATTTAGCAATTTTGTTGTAACAAGATTCCATTTTATTTAGGTTGGTTTGCCAGATATTAGTTAAGATGGAAGAGGCATATAAGAGGATGGGTAGGAGATAGGTCCTTGCAATTATTGCTTTGGTGTTATTAGTGTTTATTCCTATAAAGGAGTCCACATTTTTTGTTTACTTTCTTGATGGTTTGAGCAATACGGATGTCAAATTTAAGATTGTTGTCAGTTTCAACAGCTAGCAGCTTTGAGTGTGTGGTAGAGCTGATTTGAGTGTTGTTTTTGGATTTGATGGAGAAGCTATCATTTAGGGGTGGTGGTTTTCCTGGGCCAGATATAATAAGTTTGCTTTTTTAGGATTAAGAAGAAGTTTGATATTAGTGAAACATGTTTCTGTGGGGGTGAAGGAGGTCTGGGTTAAGGATTGAAGCTCATGTAGTGTGGAGCCGGTGCAAATAATGGTGATGTCATTTGCATATTGTACTACTGACACAGAGGGTGAGGAGAAGGTGATGTGGTTAGTATATAAGGAGAACAGTAAGGGACTGAGAATAGACCCTTGAGGGACTCCTGTGGTAACTGGCATTAGGGGGGATTAGTTGGGCTTTCCAGAGAACTGTTTGTTGATGGCCAGATAGGTAACTGTTAAACCAAGCAATAGAGGAGGGGCTTATGTTTATGATAGATAGATAATTGAGAATAGTGCTGTGGTTAACCATATCAAATGTTTTTGATAAGTCTAAGAATATAGAAGAAACAAACAGACCATTGTTTCTGTGGTGGTTAACTGTATCTGTGAATGTAGGGCTTTGTTGGTGCTGTAAGATGGTCTAAAGCCATATTGTGAAGCAGAGAGAAGGTTGTTATCTTTGAGGTGTTGCATTAGTTGAGTGTGAACCACTCTTTCTAATATTTTGGACAGAGGTGATAGGATTGCAATTGGATGATAACTGGTCAGCTCTAAGGAGTTTCCACCTGTGTGTAGTGGAATGATGTGGGAGGTTTTCCAGGAGGTGGGTACTTTGTTTTCCAGCAGTGATCTACTTATGAGAATAGAGACTGGGTAGGTTATGGGATCAGCTGATATCTGAAGATAGTCTGCTGGAAGCTTATCGGCTGCTAGTGTGGTTGATTTTAGTTTGTTGAGGTACTTAGAAATTACCCTGGTGGACATGGGGTGGAGGGTGAAAGTGGGGATGTTGGGATGAGTATTGAGGAGGTTGGGGGGTATTTGTTGGTGTGGTACTACTGGTACTGTATTGGGCACTTGCCATGGTTTGGACAGTTTCAGTAAAAAATTTTGTTGAATTGTGTGGGAATGTCTTCAAGATTGCTAGGTAGCACTGGGAATGGGATGGTGTTTTTTCCTGGGCGGAGTATGCTATTTAATGTAGCCCAAAATTTCTGGGGGTTATGAGCATGTTTTTCCTGCATGCTTTTGTAGTAATTGGCTTTGTCAAGTTTGATTTGATTTTTGGTTTTGTTTCAGAGTTCTAGATAGTTTTGTCTAAGACCTAAGGTTTTATTTCTCTGATATTGTGTCCAAGCTTTGTCGTTTTCTTTCATTTTAGTTTTGGTGTCTTTGGTGAGCCATAGGGCATAGTTAGTTTTTATTCTAATGGTTCGGAAAGGTGCATCATGGATGTTTAGGAAGGTTGAGTTGAAAGGTTCAATGGTGTTCTCCAGGGTTAGTTGTTTAAGGGGGGCCCAGTTGACACTTTGTAGCTCTTGGATGAAGTTAGTGGCTATAAACGTTTTTCTCTTGCAAACTTCCCTGAGGATGGGTTTGTTGATAGATTGTGATTTATACCTAATTAGGTAGGTTGGGTGATGGTCACTTAGGCTGTCTGGGAAACAGCCGGATAGGTGAGCCTGAGTTGGGTCAGATACTAGGATCCAGTCCAAGACAGATTGGCATTTGGATGCTTTGTCATTTCTTGTGAGAGTTTTTATGGTTTGGGTAAATCTGTGGAGGGTTAGAAAGGCAGAGGGATTGTGGCTGGAGCATTTTGTCCAGTCTATATTGAAGTCCCCTAGTAGTAGTATGGTTTCATGTGGAAAGGAGTTGGAAAGACAGTTAAGTAGGTGTTCCATGACAGTCGTGTTATTGCCTGGTGGGATATAGCCACCTGCAATAATTATGTGCTTATTAGGATTTACTTCTAATTTGCCAAGGATTTGTTCTACATCTTTGATTTCTGAGTTATTGTTTTCTAGTTGCTTTAAGGTGAGGTTGTTTTGGAAGAGGATTGGTATACCTTCGACATTTTTTCCTAGTCTATCTTTTCTAATCATATTGTAGCCTAGGGCAGTAATTTCATCATTGTGGTGTTCTGGTTTAAGCTATGTTTCTATTAATATTGTGACTTCAGGTTTATATAGGGTAAGCAGAGCATGAAGGTCATGTGTTTTATTGAGTATGATTCTTACATTGATGTTTAAGAAGAGGGTAGATGCTTTAGGTCTATTGTAAAGGGCATATAGCTGTTTGGGGTGGGGTTGATAGGTGATGTAGGTCCTGGCTTGGGGTGTATGTCACCACAACTAGTGAGTGTTCTGAGTAAGTGTGAGTAGTGTTTGCTAAATTTGTGTATTATTTTGTTTAGTCTTTGAGAGCTATGAGGGTTTATTTTGAATGTTAGTTTGTAGTGTGGGTAGGCAAGGTGTTGGGTGTGGGTGAGGATGTATTGCTCTATAGGGTTGCTTTTTAGTTTGGTGTGATTAATTGTGGAGTCTGTCTGCCCGGGGGAAGGGTGTGGTTTCTGAGCTGAGTGTGGTAAGAGGTTAGGTTGGAAAGAATAAGCAGAGTAATGATTATAGTAGGATAGAGTAGTGCATTTAGTAGTTGGGTTGGTTGTGTGCAAGGCAAGATGTACAGGTTGAGTTAATTGGTGTAGTAGAGGTTTATTGTCTTTAAGAGGGGTTACTGGAAGGGTAGGAGTCTTATGTGGGAGGAAGTAGGTGGTTAAGTATAAAGGAAATTACCTGGGGGGGTGGGAGTGGAGCGAAGTGAGCCCGAGCATAGCGAGGGCCAACAGAGCAGGGCTACACCCCAGACAGGGAAGTGGGGAAAAAAACAATCAGTTCATCCAATCAGTATGTACGAGAGCACTTTCTCATTTCACTAGATTTAAAATACTTTTAGCAGAATTGCTGCAGGAGATTCCCTTTCCTAGTTCACTCTAGTTAGGAAACTAATGGACTTAGTTGGATATGGGGAAGTAGAGAACAGGATTTAAGTATAAATTCCTCTTATTTCTTGGCAATTAAGCATGGATTGGGAGAGTTTGAGAAGGTTTAAACTGGCGTTCAATGTGCAGTGCTCAACAGGAATTGTAAGGTCTATATTAGAACATCGAAGTTTCAAAACTTCGAATGTTCTAATATCGACCCCTATTCAGCAAAAGCTGAAAATATTGAAGTAACAGAAAACTGAATTTTTTCCTAGGGAAAGAATTCAGTTGTCTGTTTCTGCTGCTTCAGTATTTTCAGTGCTGTGGTGGAAAGTTACGGGTCGGGTTCAGGTAAGTGTGCGATTGAGTGCGGGTTAGGTTAGTTAGGGTGCGGGTTAGGTATGTGTATGATTGTGTGGATGTGACAGTTAGGGTGGGTTAGGTGAGTTAGGGTTAGCGCGTGGGTCAGGTAAGTGTGCGATTGTATGGACATAAGCGTTAGGGCGGGGTAGGTGAGTTAGGGTTAGGGCACAGGTGAGGTGAGTGTGTGATAGTGAAGGACCTTAGGGTTAGGGTTTGGGTTAAGGTAAGTAGATAGTTAGTGGTGTGTGTATAGTTTAGTGTAGGGTTAGGTGTAAGATTTTAGGTGTATGTGTGTGGATTGCTGTTTGTTTGGTGTGTTTGTGCTGTGTGTATGCATTTTGGAACAGCAAATATTTTCCCTAGGAAAAAAAATCACTGTTCTGTATGTCCGAAGTTTTCAGCTTTCTCTGACTAGGGGTCGATATTAGAACATTCGAAGTTTTGAAACTTAGATGTTCTAATATAGAACCGAGTTGTAGGGTGTACAGGCTAAAACAAATTAGGATGTATGGTTACAAAGTTGCTTTTAACACAGTTTTTAAAACACACTTTTTTGCAGGGTCTTAGGCACACTAGTCAGCAGCTGTTTGTTTTCCTGGGAGAGGAGATCACAGTCAGAGATCTATTTCTGGGCAGAGGCACAATCTTTAAGTGAAGACCCAGTGTCTTATGGACAAATCTAGGAAGGGGTATAACAAGACATGTGAGTTAGTTCGAGCTATAATTGAAAATGAAGGGGGCAGAGGGGGTAGTAAGTAAAAAGAAGCTTTACAACATTAACCAAACATTAAAACCTTGAGAATAGGGCATAATGCATGTTCATATGCAGTTAAAACATGCCTGTAAACCAATGTAGCATCTATCGGTAGCTATCAGGCTTCTCAATATTAATAAAAAGTAACCTTTCAAATGTAACTTATAACTTTAACTTATGCAGTTCAGCCATGCCTGTATACCAATGTAGCATCTATTGCTAGCTTTCAGGCTTTTCAATATTAATAAAAAGCAACCTTTAGAGTGTAACTTATAACTTTAACTTATGCAGTTAAAACATGCCTGTATACCAATGTAGCATCTATCACTAGCTATTGGGCTTCTCAATATTGATAAAAAGTAACCTTTAAAGTGGAACTTATAATACATTTAGTTCTAGAAAAGTAAACAGTCAAAGCATCTAGCGCTAGCTATCAGGCACCAGCATTTGGATACACTAGTCACTTAACAAATGCAGTTCTGGTGTTTATCCTTTTAAATAGAAGATAGACAATTGGTAGTTACAGAGTTCAGCGTTCATCACAATTAGTGTAATCACAGTTGGTTTAACAGACTGCAATTGCATAGCAGAAACATCTACAGTTATGCAACAGTAAATATCTGGCTTCTTTAAGAAATGGTCCAGAGGGAACAACATTCAATTCATTTTTAACAGCTAGAGTGCTCAAACTCTATAACAGTAGTTGTTATGCAATGCAGGTGGGTGAGCACATGTAGTTAATGCATATGCCACAGATAATAAAAAAGTTTGTGCTGGTAGCATTTGTTATCATAATCTTACCATGACTAGCAGGCCAAATTAACTTAAAACGACATGAGATAATGGTTATTAAGCACTTTCCAACCCGAATGCCTGTTGAACATGTTACTTTGAACTCCGAGGGGTAGAGGACAGCCAGAATAGGCCAGGGAAGGATTTAAAAATGACACCTTAGCTTATGGGGGACTGATATAGGTTTATACAGGATGTGAGGAAATATTGGTAGGCTACACTCCAGACAGGGAAGTGGGAAAAAAACAATCATTTAGTCCAATTAGTATGTATGAGAGCACTTTCTTGTTTCACTAGATTTAAAATACTTTTAGCAGAATTGCTGCAGAAGAGTCCCTTTCCTAGTCCACTCTAGTTAGGACACTAATGGGCTTTGTTGGATATGAGGAGGTAGGGAACAGGATTTAAATATAAATTCCCCTTATTTCTTGGCAATTAAGCATAGATTGGGAGAGTTTGAGAAGGTTTAAACTGGCTGTTCAATGTGTGGTGCTCAACAGGAGTTGTAGGGTGTACCGGCTAAGACAAATTAGGCTGTATGGTTACAAAGTTGCTTTTAACACAGTTTTAAAACATCCTTTGTTGCAGGGTCTTAGGCACAATAGTGTTTTATGCTAAAGGAATTGGTGTGAGGTCTTCTGCTTCAGCCTACAACTGGTGTTTTTGTAATTTATTTAGTGCTTGTGCAAGTGTTTGCAGGTTAGGTTTATGGTAAGGATAAAAGTAAGAGGATAGCTTTAGTATTGTGCATGTTTGTTGGTGCATGCTTCAACATCTGATCCTGTCTTGTGCAGTAGTAGCATTATGGAAAGGCTTTTTCTATGGTAAAGTGCAGGGCTAGGGTTACCATGCATTAGTAAGGTGGTGTGAGTGGGGTGAAGCGACAACATGTAAATGATCTTTTATTATTCTATTTACTGATACTAAAGGCTGATGAAATACAAAGATGAAGGGAGCCTACATGTTCTGTGAAGTCTGAAATATTTTGGAAAGATGCAACAATATTCAAAGGAGAGTGTATATTAGCCAATGTTTCCTTATGTTCCCTACTGCTATATTTACATTATATTGATATTTTAAAATATGTAAGTAACTCTTAAATGCATAGGCATATGTATATATATATATATATATATATATATATATATATATATATATATATTAGATATGAGTATATTCCTTAGTATGTTTTCTTTCCATTTCCCCTTCATATGAACTGTCCTTTGCTCACATTATTTGTTTTGTGAAAATAAACATGAGTTAAAAATGATAAAAGTGCAAAAAAGACATCCTGTTGAAGATGGTGATCTGTAGTCACTCATCACATGTTAGTATATTTGTCTGAGTCATCCTTTGGCTATGGAATAATTCCACAGTGGAATTGCCCTTAAGACCCAGAACTTAGAATCACATTCAGCCTGACAGAGTGGTATCATTGTGCTTTTATCAGCAGTAAACGGCACATCCATGCTTACATTTCCTGTCACGGCCTCTGTACTTCATTTATTAACAGTCATTTTATCACTGTGTTAGATACTTTAGCCCTCTTTAAAACTAGAATTGGAAGAGAAAATATCTGCTGCTATTGTGACATTCATTAATTACAGAGATAAAGCATGAATCAAATATTACATGAAAACCACCACACAGACAGTTTATTTCTCCTGACAGCGTGAGAATAAATGCATAGACACAGTCAGAAAAAATAAGAACATTTCTAAAATCTCCAAAACTAATTTTCATTTTTGGCCAAGACATTCTGGAAAGGAATTAACAGGCTACTGATGTACAGGAAATTATATGAGACCTCTCATTCAGGGTACTACATGCTCTATGAATGCTGTTGAATAGTTTAACAAATAGCTCTCTGAAGCTGATAGCAGCACTTGAGCAGAACCCCCCACTTAACAGATGTCTTAAAAATATAGATGAAGGTTCTTTTCTTTCATCCATCAAGGTGAAACCTCACAAAAATAAAACTCTCTGCAGACTGAAATACAGATAAAATGATCTCTTACAGCTGATTGAATAACTCCAAATATTATACACTCAGCTGCAACCTTAACTGTCAGACCTTTAATATGGATAAAACAATAATTGTTTAGACTGCATTATTCCATCTGAGGCAAATGAAGCAGTTATTATATCTATCCCTTGTATCTGTCCTTCTCAAACACATCTTCCCACTTTTTCTGTCCCGACTTTGCATCATCAATATATTCTTTCTAGTTTAATTATCTAATTGCTTTATAGCCCTTCCTGCAGTTCACTTTCCTATTTCTCTAATTATTTCTGGATATTTACTGTCAGCACTTTATATTATCATTAACTGCAACTCTTTATTTGTGTCTTCTTCTTCTTTCGGCTTTTCCCAGTTAGGGGTCACCACAGCAGATCACCTGTCCGCTCATGATTGGCAGTGGAGTTTTACAGTGTCGAGTTGCCAGCCCGGTGCCCAAGCTTCCACAGAAGGCACACACACACACTCACATCTACAGCCAATTTAAAGTGTCCAATCCACCTGCAGCATGTCTTTGGGATGTGGGAGGAAACCGGAGCACCTGGAGGAAACCCACATGACCGCAGGGAGGAAATGCAGACTCCGCACAGAAAGCAATTAGATAATTAAACAGAAGAAAGATGTTGGTAATTTTTTTTGTTTTATATAAGAGTATTTTAAATGTTTATTGTTAGCAATGTGCACATAAACAATGTTTAAAGCTTTATGTTAACACATATATATGCTGTATTAAAAATGCAACTTTACAAAATGAACTAAAAATGTGTGCAACACTTCTGCATTCTATGCTACAAAATTATGTGAAAATATGTTTATGTGGACCCCCACCCTATCGTCCATTGAAAATGGGTTTCCTGGTGAACAAACAAATAAACAAACAAATAAGTAAATAATTGTTGCAACAATGGAAATACCTAGTTCCTGAGTTTTTGACACTTCTCTTCTCTTCTTTCAGTACTAATATAGGGCAGTAAAGTGACCATCTGAGAAGAAAACATGAACACTGTTAACCTTCACTTGCCAATAGATCGCTTGTAGCAAGTTCAGCCACAGGAACAAACAGATCTGAACATCTCTGCAACATTTTGCCAGAATCTCCATTCTCTGTGTTGCAATTACAAAACAGTATGTCTCTGTGGGAAGCTGCTTTTGACATTCTAGAAGATATCTATTAGACTTGCTTAATTAGTATGAATCACCCTAGTAATCAAGAACAGCAGAGTGGCTTTTGGTAGTGTCATTGCCATTAGAGACTGAGTCGTGCAGCTTAAATGTTTCACATGAAACTAAAGGAACACAAGTTTTAAATGAATATGTGCATATCAGCATTATCTTAAATGTCTAATGCACACATTCATTCCCTAATAGTCTAATGTTCTGCACATTTTCATGGAAGCATCCAAATGAGTTTGTGTGTGTGTGTGTGTGTGTGTGTGTGTGTGTGTATATATATATATATATATATATATATATATATATATATATATATATATATATACACACACACACACACACACACACACACACACACACACACACACACACACACACACACACACACACACACATATATTTTCTAACCAGTGCAGTCAATGTATATTGTACACCCATATGATCTATGTTTGATATTTTTGAAGTTATGAATATAAAATGTGAATACGGAAATGGACCTGGTAATTATTCTTTATCAAGAAAGTGAGTTATTCTTGAATAGAGTAATTATTGGACTTTTGTCAAGGTGGTAAATGTGAAGCCACCCATCAAGAACAGGTCATTAAATATTTAGGTTCTACATAATATTCATATTCAAATTTGTAACAGTGACTGAGCCTACTACTGTACTGTACTACTGTAATTACCCCCTTCTGCACTATTTGTTGATTTCCAAAATAAGACTTCTAGATCGCACCGTCCTTCTCCCTTTATATCCTTCAGTCATTGTCATTTGCAGTGCAAATAGCGGGGACCGGGAAACTGTAGTTAGAAGGGGAGAGGAAACCGCCCTGACTAAAATCAGGCATATTATGTCAGTCTGTCCCAATTAACAAAACTAAGCACAGTGTCTGACTAACTAAAATAACATAAGATTGATGTCATTTCTAGGTTTGCACCAGTCAGCATCGGATGCACACCCTGGAAAAGGACTACTAGATAGATTCATATTCTTCTAAACAACAAATGACCTTTCCAAAGCTGCATACAACAGTATCTGTCATTTCAGTCCCATGCAACAGCAGTCTGAGGCTGTCATAAATACACTGCTAGCATGATTACCCAATCAGTCTTTCAGGCAGAAACATAAGCCTCCACTATCATTGAGACAGTCACATTCCAAATTTTGATTGACAAAATATTATCAATCTGCACCATTATAACAAATGCAGAATCTGTTTTGGTCAGTCACTGCTACTTTTTCCTCCATGTAGAAGTTGCCTCTTTCAGAGATTTAAGAATTACATAAATCATTTAACAGGAATGACACAGTCATACTGAGTACAATCAGTGTGCTCACATGAACCACAACCAATTTAGTAGCAATTATTAAATGCACATGGGGTCCAATATGAGTGAGAAAGTTGCTAATTAGACATAAAAAATGTAAAACTATGATGCATCTGCAATATCCATAAAAATAATGTCCATCCAAAGAAGAATGACATAAGAGTTAAAGGGGAATGGTGCTGAAAATGTATAAAAGCCTGAGATGCACCTGTATACTTCCTCAATACTTAAGGTCCAGTAGCTTTCAGACCACTGGGCATATTTCATGAACTTCTGCACTCCAGCTTTAGTACTGGTGTTATCAGACATACAAATGTAAAGAATCAGGCTAGCTTCTGAAGAGTTTGACAACAGCACTGATCTCTTGCTGAACAATAGTCTGATCATTTCTTGGTTGAAACCATCAACCTGCTCTTTCCCTACATTCACCTAAGTTTAGCTCATAAACTAGTAAGTCAAGGCCTGTAAGCGATAGCTTATGGTTATTATTAATCCTAACAGTTAATAAAGCTTCAGTTCTCTTCCATTCTTTCCGCCTCAGCTTGGCTTTGGCATGTAAATGTCAAGATTTATATTATTTATATATTTATTGGCATTTTTGTCTGGGGAAAATCCACTGGGTAAGAAACCCATTTTCAGTGTAAGCCTGGGTAGAAAAGCTCCAGAATGAATAAAATAACATCAGATTACAAAAGATAGGTAGTTATACAATCTTAGAAACAAAGAGTTTAAACTATATAAAAATATAGACAACAATTAATACATCATAGCAAACGTTTTTACAAATACTGTAGCACTTTCTATTTAACATAGAGGTAAAGATAAAGACATCTTGTAGAAAAAAGAAATTATATTTAATTACGTGTATGTACATTGCCTTAAAAACTGAGATATACACTAGCACCCACTCACTATACATATATATATATATATATATATATATATATATATATAGATATATATATATATATTTTTTTTTTTTTTTTTTTTTTTTTCACCAGGGAATGAGTTAGGGAGAAATAGTAGGTGGGTAAATTAGGATCCAGTTATAAACATATGTTTAACATGGGTTGTATGATTTATGCTAATTCACAGAAAATCTTCACTGGCAAGTTTGTCTTTTTTAAATATTGCATGAAGAACTGCCCTTTTACTTGTCCAGTACACTGTTCACTTCCAGAGTTCTGTTGTTTGATATCTGCATCATTAGATAGAGTGGCATCTTCCTTAGTTCCAGATGGTTGATTTCATTATTTAACTCTCCTGGAGTACTTTTGCTTTCCAGTTTTCTTGGATTTCACTTGTCAGTGGCAGAAATAACATAACATAACATGCAGTACATGCTAATGAGTGAACAGTGACATCTAAATGATTAACCCTATACAGGTAAGCCACAGGGATTATGCAAAAGTAAGAACTCAAAATAGCAGTCCAGTTTACAGACATATATAAAGGCAGTGCAGAACAGTCCTGATTGTCCATTTTGAATGTCAAGATTTGTGGTGCACATGACAGGATCCATGCTAGAAATAGTACATATTAAAAGCCCACACTGGAGCTATTACTTGAAATGTTGTGTTACAACCATGTTTCCCAATGGAGGAGGTACAGACAGTACCTGACATAAAGTCACTTGGTAGATGAACAAACAGTAAACTGTTTCCAACTGGACAGAGATACTGTAAGGAAACAGGTAGAAGTATGTCACATAGAAGCATGCCCTATGTGTAGAAGTAACCATCTTAGCTACAAAGACTTTCCAGTGTCTACAGGGGACATGTTAGGAATATTAAAGGTTTGGAATCGTTAATCTTAAACTGCTTTCTGAAGATTATGTTACAGCATGCAGAAGAGCATACCTGACAGGGCACCAGAGCAGAGAAGCAAAATCATGTGGGCCTTGTATGAGCTAGCCCATTTCCCTGATGACATGAATGCAATGGATTGCACCCATGTTGCTATCAAGCTTCAACCAGGTCCAAAGATCCTGTGATACACAGACAGAAGAGCTTCTACTCACTGAACTGTTTCATATTCTATAATGCCAGCAGCATTGCTCATCAAGTCCCTGTGAGCCACCCAGGCAATTCACTCGGTTCACATATGTGGCATATGTTTGACTTATACCCAAGTTCCCTAGGAAGGAGACTTCCTATAGGCTCAGCTAGTTTGCAAATACCACATTGACACAACTATGCATACTAGTCCCATGCATGCCATAAATAAGCCACATAAAATATGTTTTGTTGCCTATTGGAGTTGGTGCTGGGTATGCCCTTGTGCCCTGGTTAAGTTTCTCACTACACAACTCTCAAGATCATGAAGTAAATGTCCTATAATGCAGCCCATGCAGAAACTTGGAACAAGGAGGACAAAGTATTTAGATTACTGAAGGGATGATTTCAATCTTTAGACACCTCAAGACATGCATTGCAATATAGCCCAGCCAAAGGCTGCATTAAATATGTGCCATGTCTGAAAGGATCTGCCATACAAGTCACAGCTGAAGCAGAACAGGGGGGAAGAGTCAGAGGAGAAACTTACAGGGCGAGAACCGCAGCTGAAGCAGAGGCAGGCATAACATGATGCAGCACTAGCAAAAGGTGGTTCCTGGTCCATATCAATGGACTATAATATTGACATCATAGAAACATTGATGCCTATATCATCATACTGAGGCCATGCAGGGCAATGCGTGAACTGAAGACTCTGTGCAACAGACTTCACTATAAATACAAAGATTAGGACATAGGTAGGGCACATTCATCATCCATTGAACAGGTAGGATGACACAATGATAGGTGACTGCAACATTGTAATGTGGGGTAGGATAACAGCAACTAAATAATGTAACACCTTACTCTGGGGGGAGGGGGGTCTGTGTGGAATCAGGAGTCATGTCTTTAATCATGATATTGCCACAACATAATTGCTAGTTTACAATGTGTTGGATTGTGATTTTAGGGAAGGGGTTGAATTATGGGACCATGCACATAAACCCTGATAATGATGACCCCCATACCCAGACATGGCATGTGCCTGCTGATGACACTGATGCTGTCTCACCAGTGGCATGTGTAGTCTGACATTGGAATGGCCTGTGCCTGCCCATGTCACATTGGCAGCCTTCCATGGCCAAGGACGTCATGCACTGCATAGGCAGATGAAATATTAGTCACAATGTCTCTCATAGATGCACTTATGCTACATTTAATGCCAGTGACCTCAGCATTACTGTGTTTCCCTGTCTATATACTGTATGTCACTATGCTGTTAGTGAATGTTACAAGTCACAGTGTACATTTACCATCTTCAGAATGCTGTGCACAACAGCCACCTTAAATGGCCGATTCTAAATCTTGGATTCATAACTGGAGCAATCTTTGAGTCATAAAATTGCTGCACCCCCTGCATCTCTCATCTGTGATGAGTACGTCCACCAAAGAGATGGTGCAGGTGTTAGCTACCATGATTGTTGGAGGCCCAGGTGCAGTCTCTGAGACTGTTGGGTACAAGATGTCTGCTGTGCACTGGTGATGCTTCGTACCTAGCTACAGATTCCATACTGGTGTCAAACCTATGTTCTTCTGCTGTACTGGAACCTTCTGTAGTGGATCAAAAGCATGAAAAGGTATGACACCATTGTCAGCCCACACACACTCACACACATACACACACACGCACACACACGCACGCACACGCGCACACACACACACACACACACACACACACACACACACACACACACACACACACACACACACACACACACACACACACACACACACACACACACACACACACACACACACACACACACACACACACATGACACACACACACACACACACACACACACACACACACACACATATAGGTTCATAGGTTCATAGGTTCATACTTGGCTATCTGCCCTAGGGCATTTATAAGCCTAGCCAGAATGTGTTTGGCTTTCGCCACCCATTTTAAATTTATTTTGCTATGCCCTTTTTCGAGGTTAGTATACTGTGCCTCTGTCTAACAGTGACACAGAAGTGATACCCGGGGTAAACCTACGATCTCCCATCTACTCATTAAGATTCCTCTTGAAGAGAGTCAATGAGGGACTCTGCCTAACCTGGACTGGGATTTTATTCCAGAGTGAAGGGAGCCTCTGGGTTATGAATCTGTTCCTCCAGCATGTCCTATTTATTTCAGTGCTGAGGTTCAAGTCTCTTGAGCGTGTAGCTCAATGGGATTTGGATTTTCTGAGGTGCAGCATGTCCATTAATTCCAGGTTGGACATGGCTTTCTACGTCAGGCACAGATCGCCTCTGAACAGGCGGTATGCCACTGAGTAGAGCTGGAGTTTCTTTAACCGGGCAGCATATGGCATCTGTTTGAGCCCTTTGATCCTCTTGGTGAGGTACTTTTGGGGTCTTTCCAGTTGCTGTAGGTGTCTGGTAAGGTACATCCCAAAAGGGGCATTGTACTCAATTATGGGCCTGATGAGGGATGAGTAAAGAGGCACAATGACCTCCCCTGATCTAGATGTGAATCCCTTCATGATTAGGTGGGCTATATAAAATGTTTTTCTAACCACTTTGGCCACGTGGCTGTCAAATGAGAGATTGCTATCAACTTGGGTCCCCAGGTCCCTAATTACTTCTTCTGTACTTAATGGATTACCACCTATGTGGTAATTTGTGGGCACTTTGTTTTTGCCAAAGGGGATGACTATACACTTTTGGCATTTAGCTTGAGGCCATGGCTCTGGCACCAGTTGTCTGTTTCTATGAGGCCCTTTTGGAGGATGCTTGTGTCGGCTGGAGAGTCGATTATGGCGCCCAGTTTGCAGTCATCTGCGAACTTGGTCAGCCACAGTCCTTCCGTGTTGGCCTGTACCTCTGAGAAATATATACCGAACAAGAGAGGTCCCAGGACTGAGCCTTGTGGGACACCACTTGTAACTGGTTTGGAATCTGACATGGCTCCAGCAATTCTAACCATGTGGGTTCTGTCCTTGAGCCAGTTTGCAATCCATCTAGTGACATAGGGGTTTATATTTAAGCTGGTGAGCTTATCTATAATGCCCGAGCGGGGTATTGTATCGAAGGCTTTTGCGAGGTCCAGGTAGGCTGTGTGGACCACCTTCCCCTCGTCAATGGCCTTGGTGACCGTTTCAAAGAAATCAACCAGGTTTAAGAGGCAGGATCTGCCCTTAACAAAGCCGAACTGGGTAGGATCCAGTGTTTGTAGGTCCCCAATATCTTTATTTATGAGGTCCATGATGATCCTTTCCATAGCTTTGCAGACCAAGCTAGTCAGGCTTATGGGGCGATAGTTTCCAGGATCCGTTGAGGCACCACCTTTATGGAGAGGGACCACTGTTGCTGTACGCCACTCTTTGGGCGCATATCCTGTAGTAAGGCTGAGATTGAACAGTAGTTTTATGTTTGGGTTTAGCTCTTCTTGGAGTTCATGTAGGATGATGCTGTGTTTTTTGCTTTGGAGAGGGCGACTCTTACCTGAGCATCTGAGATGTCAGGGGGGCAGCACTCTGCTGGGATAGATATTTGCCCTTTTGGTGGGGAGGGGGGAGACGTTTGCGCTGAACCTGCCAGCTAGGATGTTGGCAATGTCTGTGGGTTCGTTGTATTTTTTGTTATTTTGGACTAATTCTGAGCATATCTGGGAATTACCACCCAGGTTCCTAACATAACTAAAGAAAGCCTTGTGATTATCCTTAGTGTCCTGTGCAATTTTTCTCTCGAAGCTGGCCTTAGACAATTTTATGTGTGCCCGTAGTTTTTTGCTAATACTGATCAGTGATGCCTTCCCTTTTTGGGATTTTGCTCTATCATTTAGTAGCTTCCTTCTTCTATTGTATAGTTTGTTTATGGCTGGGGTCCGCCAGACAGGACGTCTGCCTTTGGAGGATTGGGTCTTGGTTTTATTTGGGATCGCATGATCCATGCATTCCTGAAGGTGTTCATAGAATGCGTTTATAAAGGATTCTGCGGTCTGGGACGTATTTTCCACAGGCCCGGGGGCTTTGAAGGATTCCACCTCAGTTTTGAGGAGTGTGAAATTTGCTTTAGAGAAGTTTTTCACTGTGGTTTTCTGGGCAGGGGGTGGGGTCGGGATGTGAATATCCAGTGAGATTAGTTTATGGTCTGATCTTACCAGTGAGGGATACACTTCTGGTCTGGAGCATAGAGTCCCCATGTTGGTGATGATCAGGTCCAGTATGTTTTCCCCTCTTGTGGGAGTGGTAACAAGTTGTTCCATAGCATTTGAGTTTATAAATTCTAGGAACCTTTGAGATAGGGTGTTGGAGCTAGAGTAATGCTCCCAGTCTATGTTTGGGTAGTTGAAGTCGCCCAATATAATGGTGTTTGGAGAGACCTTCATATTTTCCAGTGTTCTCAGGAAGGCTGAGTGGGGTTCCTGGGTTTGGGAGGGTGGTCTGTAGCAGGCTATTAACTGGAAGGCAGTTTTACCCACTGTTAGTTGCACATGGATATTCTCTGATGCTTTGTGCTTTGCCACCAACCTGGAGGTGTGGGTATCTTTGATGAATATCAACAATCCCCCTCCTTTTGTGGTTCAGTCCAAGTTTTGGGGCCGAAAAGCATGGTATGAGGTATAACCTGGTAGTGCTGGGGTGCTCTCGGGAGCCCTGAACCAGGTTTCTGTTACTGCACAGATATCGATGTTCTCCATGCTATGGACAGGTTCGAGTGCGTGCATCTTGAGGTTTAGACTTCTGGCATTGAGTAGCATTACTCTTAGTTTCTTATCCCTTGTGATACCTATGGAGGTGGGTTTGTCTTTTGAGCCTTGCCTAAAAAAGACACTATGGGGGTAGTAAGAGCCTTTGCCAATATCCGAAAGCCCAGGGGTGACAAGTGCAAGCCGTCCCTAGCGAAGCATCGTGGCTTGTCGAGCATATCATCCCAAGCTGACAGGCATTGGATCCCCTTTGAATGACACCAGTACTTAAGCCAGTTGTTGAAACTGATCATCTTGTCTTCATATTGTGGCATCATTCTTGGTGAGGGTAAGATGCTACTCAAGGTCAGGGTCATACCGGCCTGGGCTACATGCTCATAGAGCTCCTTTATGTCTCTTTTCATGTAGTCCAGGGAGGTATGTCTCAGGTCATTCACACCAGCATGGACAATGACTGAGTCATATTTGTACTTGCTTTGGAGTGACCTGAGTGCTTGTGTTATGTGGCGGATCCTAGCGCCCGATAGGCTGCTCACCGTGACCCTCTCCTTGTTCAGCCTGGTGAGCGGGACATCAGTGTGCCTGACGATAGAGTCACCTATTACAAGTGTATCAGGTGTGTTGTTTAGTCTATATGCGTCTATATCCCCCTTTGCCATACATACTGGTACACTAGAAATAGTACTGTGCAAAACAATGGATGACATACCTTGCTGTATTTGATGGTGCATGTTGTAAACAAGAAGTGACAAAAAGTTAATCCCCTTCTGCAGTTATGCAGTGGTATGTGCTGTAGTCTATTACAATATACATTAATAAACCAGTATTTCCCGTATTGGCATACAGGGATTACATTCAGGACTCTACCCACATGCAAGCCACCTCAGAGTAAAATGCCTATCTCCCTGGACCATAAGTAGGAGCCAAAACTCCTCTACCTCTTTTAACCACATCTGTGTTGATTGGCCCATTAATTGTAGTTGATCTACCTGCTACAGTGTTCCACGCCTTTTCCTTTGCATGTCGAATCATATCAGTTACCCTCTTTCACACCTGTTGCAGGGACCTCTTATTGTGAGACACAATATTATACCCTCAAATTTACACCCTACTCCAGTCCTGCCAAATTTGGCCCTGACCATGCTAGCTTACAGCACTTTACCTTGGAAATGCATGAGGTTTTGGGGCAGTCCTGTAATAACAGCTCCTTTTCCTGGTTTAAAAGTTAGGCAACTTTACTTGCCATTGACTCCCTCTGGTGCCATGCCAGTACCTGTATCACTAAGGAAAAAGACATATCATTCATTAGTTTATATGCTGTACTATGGCATCCACTTTAGTATAACCATGATTCAGTCCCCCTTATGGACCTGTTTAACAGCTGTTGTTACTGTTATGCACAGACTCACCTGTCCCTCTAAAAGTTGTCCTGGAAACCAAAATGCCTTTTAAGTATGTAATGACTCACAGTATCTTGTATTTATGGCTAGTCTCCAACAACCAAGTGGTGCTTTGCATCATGCTAACAGTAGGACATTACCAGGAATGATATGATAATGATGCCAGATAATGTCAGTATCTGTGATCTGTGAATCACTTCTTCTGCATGATGCTCTAGCCACGCATATTGGTGCATATCATATTTATAATGAAGCATGTGGTCTGTTTACTCATGCTCATTCCACTTGTCTGCAGATAGTGCCATGGTGTAATACTAGATTACATGTAACACAATTTTCAAAAATGTGATGGTGCAACATGCTCCTGGGACTATCATATTGCTCCCTTTGCAGACATTTGCATGGCCATCTTTGCAAGTGATAAAAGCATGACCCCTGCATAGTGTTCCAGGGATAGCAGGATTTTCCTGTCCCTCCTGCAGAGGGATTTTAAGGAGTAAACAACCACAACAGCTAGTAATTACAAAACTTTTAAGGTGTACCTACTTGGCCACTATGATGGCCCTCCCTGAAGAGGATGGATGCTTGGTATTTACTGGCCCAGGAACTGGCACTGGATTTATCCATTCTGGGGAGCAGTAGTGCTATTAATGTGATGACCTGTAGTGGTGGTAGCAGAATCTGCTTAAAGAGTGGGAAGCAGAGGTTCAGGAGACTGAACTAGAGAAGTGCTGTAAACATTTTCTTTTTGAGTACTGCCATTGTCCTGTACTATGTACAGTCTTGTACAAGTACGTTTACCTGTACAAGTGGAAAGGAGGATCACCTTAGCATATTTAAGTGCTGAAGCAGAGTGAATTATTGTACTGAATGCCTTGGTCAGGTCAAGGTAGGTGGTAAACACCATTTCCCCCTCATCCATAGCCATGGTGACCCTCTCAAAGAAGTCTTCCAGGTTAATCAGGCAAGACTTTCCCTTAACAAAGCCAACTGGGATGGGTCCACTGTCTGTAGTTGATCATTTCCATAATAATTAATTCCATGGCTTTGCATATTAAACTTGTCAGGCTAATGGGTCTGTTGTTCCTGGGGTCAGCTGATTATCCACTCTTATGAAGATGGATGACCATTGCAGGTCCTCCATTCACCTGACATGTAACCTCTTTTGAGGCTGTAGTTGAAGAGTATCTCAAGTGGTTCTGATATGTCATGTTTTAGGCTATTTAGAAGGCAACCATGGATATTGTTGAGGCCCACTGAAGCAATGTTTTGGCCTGAGTGAGCTCCTCCAGGACCTGCCCCTGTTGATAGTTGGGGGAATATGCTAAAGGGATTTCATTGGAGGTAGTGGGGGGTGGGGTGGGAGGTGAAGTTAGAGCTAAATTTATCAGCCAGTTGATTTGCTCTGTCACCCTATTCAGTGAAGGTTGTTCCATTTACCACCAGTTCTGCATACTGGTGAGTATTACCTTTTAGGTTCCTGACACATCTGAAGTAGGCCTTTTGATTGTCCTTATCCTGGGAGGCTATCCTGGCATCTTAACTGTCCTTTACTTTATTAGCCCTCTCAGTTTCTTGTTTAGTTGAATCAGAGAGCTCTTGTGTGCATGAAAGTTGCTCTTTTTGATTTTGGCTATGACTTTTTTTCTTTTGTTATATAGCCTGTTAAGGTAAGGATTCCACAAGTGTGGTTTGTTTTTGATGTTAGATCTGGACTTACTTCTCGTTGGTACACCAGAATCAATGCACCCATTTACATGTTTATACAGGGTTTCTGTAAATTATTCTGCATAGGTAGCTGTGTTGTCAGGGTTGGGGGAACTGTGAATTTTGACAAACTGTTATTAAATAGGAGGTAGTCTGTCTTAGAATAGTCGCTACCTGTTATGGATTTAGTTGGGATTTCTGGGTTGATTTTTATTTTAAGGGAGATAGCTTAGTGGTCCGACTTCACCAATGAGAATATGACACGGCTGGGGGCAAAGCTCTTCCATGTTGGTGAGTACTTGCTCTAATAAGTTTTATTGTCTGGTTGGAGAGTGCACTAGCTATTCTAGGGTGTTTGTGTGGCTATAGTCCAGGAAGCATTGTGACTGCAAATTAGAAGCACTATACGTTTCCCAATCTACTTAAAGTCTCCCATGAATATTGTATTTGGCTGGATGATTAGCACCTCTTGTAGGTCTAGGTAAAACTTGTAAGCTTTTTGGGTTATAGATAGTGACCTGTAGCTGGCCAGAACAAGGTAGGGAATATTGTCTATGGAGATTTGGACATGGATGAACTCCAGGGCATCATCCTGTTTAACTTGCTTAGAGTTTTTTTTCCTGCTTCACTCCACATTTAACCACTGCCTGTGCTGCTGCCTGTCTAAATGTGTGGAAGGCAGTAGAGCCTTCAACTACTGAAGTACTTTTTACAGCTTTAAACTGAGTCTCAGTAACAGCACAAATGGTGTTATCCCAGTGTCACTTGTGGATGGTGGTCACTGGCAAGATGCACCAGCAATTTGATGCCCACCTTGACAACTTGGGATGCTTTCTTCCATGATTGGTGCAGCCACTGACTGGCTGAATTGGCTCATAATATTGGAAACCCAGGTGAGTAACTCATAGCTCTCAGCTGCTATGGTTTATGTGTAGTGCTATGCTTTGGCCCTCAAATGTAGCCTTGTTCCTCCTAGATTTACTGATGTTTCTTTCAAGGTAACACCTGTTTATTATACAGTTGTTGATTAAACAAATAAACTAAGTCTATACAAAGACTCACTACCACTAATTAAACAGGGCCTAGTATACAAGGGACTTCTTTTGTGAAACATGAAAAATTGACCCTCTTTGTGAACCAGTAGTAGACTTTTTCAAGACTACTGGCATTATTTTTAATGCTCAAAGGTTGAGAGGTATGGGGTAATGCATGGGGATGTTGCCCTCTGGGACAGACTAGCAGCCAACCATGTTATCCCCTTTCACGTATATTCCCACCCTTGTGTATTATTTCCCATTTATTGTCAATGGCATGTCACTCACAATCACAAATTGTATACCATCTTTTTGTGATTGTCTCCTATTGTTTTTCCAACCTTTATGTGGACACCACCCCTTTCTGACCATATTTCCATTTCTAGCTCATATGTCTACCACTGCTATAGTTCCTTTCCCCTCTCTCTCACCCATGGCCAGTATTTAGTAACTTGCCAGTACTGTTCTTTTATATAAACTATAAAATGGTCTTGTTCATCCACCCAAAAGAAAAAATAACCTTTCCTCCACCAATTATAACTGCTGGTTTCTCCTTCTGTGTTGATCTCTGCTTGTTGTTCTCTACTTTACTAATTTACCATCTACCTTTTTCCTCCCTATTTGTATGCTGAAAATATAGACTCTTAAGAGACTTTCAATTTATTTATTTAACCAAAATTGTACTAAGCGCTTTCACCCACACACATCAGGGCATCTTCTGAGTACTGACAATCCTTGTGTTGAACCTCTTTTTAAATCCTTATGTAAATTGGATAATTGAACAATTAAACAATTAAATTATTACCTACGCAGCTAAAAATTCTTCATTTAAAAGGTACAATCAGCAATATTTACATCAAAAATGAGCATAAAAAGCCAGGACTTGTGCAAACTTGTTAATTTGCAAATGTAATAAAACCTTCTTGTCAAAAACTATGTCTTTAATATCCATCAACAAATTTTTTCGTGCCTCAGTGTCTCTAGTAACGCCGTCCCTAGTGTTCAATGCTTTGTTCGAAGGTGGGTTCCCAGACTGAACATTTCCTGTGTTGGCCCCTCCTCCTATAGAACACGCCGAACCATAACTAGCTGACGGTTGCACTGGACTCGATCCTGGTGTAGAATGTAATGTAAAAAGTTGCTCCTGAGACTCAGTAATGGCCATATTGGTAACCACAGGAGCATTGTGCCCCTTCTCCTGTAGAGCTTTAATGAGACGCTGCGTTGTCTCAATATATTGAAGAAAAAGTTGCTCCATAATGAAAACACAATAGTCCAGGTGAAAATAAGTAAATATAAATGAAATTAAATCAGTAGTCCACCATCGTAATGGTAAGCCCAACAAGGTACTAAAAACAAACTTCCAGAACTAGTAAAACAAAAAAGGCAAACCAGGAACAACTGCAGAACACCGATTTATTTATTTAACCAAAATTGTACTAAGCGCATTCACCTACACACATCAGGGCATCTTCAGAGTACTGAAAATCCTTGTAATGAACCTCTTTTTAAATCCTTATGTAAATTGGATAATTGAACAATTAAACAATTAAACAAATTATTACCTACGCAGCTAAAAATTCATCCAAAGAAGAATGACATAAGAGTTAAAGGGGAATGGTGCTGAAAATGTATAAAAAAAGCCAGGACTTGCACAAACTTGTTAATTTGTAAATGTAATAAAACCTTCTTGTCAGAATTTTAAGAGATTTTTATTCTTTGTTATTGACAGAATTATATACTACAATAATAACAAAGGTGGTGATGACAACACCTTACTTGAGGCTAAAGAATGTTTATGGCAATTACGGCTAAATGCAAGTTCTAGCCATGGTATTAACGAACATATTTCTATATCAAGTATACTAAAGTACAAGTCTCAATTTATTTGATCTTGTATGTATTAGGTTAACATCTGATAATTTAATGTTTTAAATATTTTGTATAACAATATGAATTTTAATGTTAGTAGGAAATATTTCAATGAATGATTTTATGCTGGATTTTATAACAATTATTTATTTTTAATAATTATTTAGATTTATATTATTACCTAGATATTTATATATGTATTTTTAACTTTTATTTATTGGTATTACATATACATAGTTTTTGACAAGAAGGTTTTATTACATTTACAAATTAACAAGTTTGCACAAGTCCTGGCTGTTTATGCTAATTTTTTATGTAAATATTGCTGATTGTACCTTTTAAATGAAGAATTTTTAGCTGCATAGGTAATAATTTGTTTAATTGTTTAATTGTTTAGTTATCCAATTTACATAAGGATTTAAAAAGAGGTTCAACACAAGGATTGTCAGTACTCTGAAGATGCCCTGATGTGTGTGGGTGAAAGCGCTTAGTACAATTTTGGTTAAATAAATAAATCGGTGGTCTGCAGTTGTTCCTGGTTCGCCTTTTTGTTTTACTAGTTCTGGAAGTTTGTGTTTAGTATCTTAAGAGACTTTATTATAGAGAGGGATGTAAAACCCTTAAGCTGTACACCACACAGTATAGATAAATGAGAGAAACTGATCTTGATATACTGAATACACCATAATAAAACCATATAGCACCTTTTGCTATACATCTATAAAACAGTTCATTAACACAGCGACAAAATAACTTACAGTTACACAAAACTAAACACAGAAGCGTATTTTTAAATCAGAGAATAGTCACACCATGGACTGAATTTCCTATAATTTTAGGAAAACATGAAAGCTATACTATTTGTAAAAGCAACTTAGACAGATGGTTAGATGACCTAGCAGATGACCCAAGACTGAAGGAGTCAGTGCTCCTCAAAGGCCTTAAGGTCTGTGCCCTGTAAGAAAATGTATGCACTCATGGAAGAGGTTGCCACTTGCTGTGCACACCCTCAGTGATTTATCAGTTGCCCACTGTGTCCAGCTTTGCTGCCTTTTTTGGCAGCCTGACACTAGCTGTGGCTGTGTGCCACTGTACTGCACCCATGTGTATGTACTACTGATACAGGCACACAGCCTTAGCTTTGACTTCCTTTAATATGAACTTGTGTGCTGTTCTCCTGCTGCTTCTTCCATGTGGTAATATATCAGTACTCTTCCTTTTACTGATGCCTCTCTATTTCCTTATGTGGCCCTTTAGTAAGGATGCAGGTCCTATCGTATGCCTGCCATATCTCCAATTAGCCATCAGGTAGTTTGTACAGTGATCTCTTTGGATATACTAATATTCATAGATATATTGTGCTTCTGTGAATCTAAGACTATGTCTTAATTTGGTCTAACACAGATTCTCCTACAAAGTGGTACATAATGCACTTAATCCAACCAGCACTATAACATTTACAATAGTGCTTGCATGTTTCACTTGAGAGACCAGTCGGCATAATGGTTAAGGTCCTCCTCTCCCATACACAAGGTACAAGATTCGATCCTAACCCAGTCTGACCAATGCCTGTTTGGATTTTGCATGTTCTCCATGTGTCTCTGTGGGGTTCCTCCCACCACCGAAAAACATGCTGAGTGTTTCCATCTCAAACTGACCAATGAATGGAGTTGTGGGCAGCAGAACAGACTCTACATGGTGCCCTATGGGGGGGGAGCATTGTACAGACCAACCACTTTGGGCATCTACTGTGGGGATCAGTATCCTCAACATAGAAAAACACAGATAGCAGACTGTGTATCATGGCAGGACTAGTCACTCAGTGGTTTAAAATATGGGTCTAGGTGATTTGGTTACGTTGACTTATGTTGACAAAAAGGGGACATTGGTAGTTACCAGTGAGAACTCAGCCTACTCCAACCTACACCAGGGAAAGGGATCCAAGCTAAGGGAGCCAACTAATGGTGGGAGGGGTGTGTGTGCCCCTAGTGGCCAGTGTGTGCCTGCCATATAGCCCAGCAGCCCTAGATCAATAAGCTACTGACAGGCCGGTGTCTAGTTGCCCAGCCTAGATTATCTGGGACAGCTGTGTTGAGCGAAAGCTGGACATAAAACCAATCAACCTGCCAAACATGAACTGAGAATTGCTACACTTAAAGTACGTTCACTGACAAGACCCAGCTTCAAAGTGGGTAGACATCCTATGTATCCAAGAGACAATATGGAAAGGGCAGTGTAGTGAAACCACTTGGCATGGGATCCAGAGTTTATTACTAAGGAGGAGGAAAGGCTAAAAATGGTGTGGGTATTGTGGTGACAGAGATGCTTCAGAAAGCAGTGCGGTATATCAGCATTAGTGACAGACTCATGGCAATCAGTAAAGGTAGTATTCATAATTTCAGCCTATACCCCACAGTAGGGGGGAAAGAGTGCATTTAGACAGCAGTTGCAAGATCTAGCAGGAAGACATGAATTGGTGTTGATAATGGGTGACTTGAATGCAAATATCAGGACAGACAGGGCAGGATATGAGGACTGTCTCAGTCCACATGGGTGGGCAACAGGAATAAAGAAGGAGAGGCCATTCTAGACTTCTGTCTAGCAAACGGCTTGATAGTAGCCAACACATGGCTCAGAAAGTGAGAGAGTTACAAGATCACATACAAGAGTGGCCAATAGGCAACCCAGATAGACTTCATCCTAGCAAGGAAAGGGCACTGGCATAGAATCAGTGATTGCAAAGTCATCCCCAGTGAAACAGTTGGCCCACATAATAAACCACTGGTTGCCACAATCAGCTGTAAGCAGTGGTTAGAAAAGGTTCTGAGGGCAACTGAGAAGTTGAATGGAGAGAAAATACAACAGTTCAAGGAATTACTCACTGCTCTAGCAAAATAGGTGGAGCTGAAGAAGAAAGGCAGCATCTCAAAATAGTATGTGTGAGGACTACAGAAATGATATGTGGCCAAGCAAGGTATGGACATAAGATACATAAGGAAAGCTAGTGGTTTAATGCAGAAGTTTAGGAAGACATCAAAAGAAAGAATGAGTGCAGGAAAAAGTGGGAGATAGAAAAGCATGACCAGGCTAAGATAGTTGGTTAACAAAGAATATAAGAAAGGAGTTGTAATAGGAAAGAACAGGGCATCAGAGGCACTCTACCAGCTTCTGGAAAATGACTCAGTATGCGGCACAAAGACAGAAAGATAAAGAAGATAGTCAGACACTCTTCATAAGGGATGCCAGCAATGACCTGTTCACCAGTCCACAGGACATCAAAGGCAGATGGAAGGAGTATTTCCAGCAGCTTCTGAATGAAGAAAATGCCACCGAAACTGTACTGGCCTAGAAACAGCCTATGATGAGAGAAGAAGCAGAGCCCACCATAGAAGAAGTAAAAATACCACTAAGGAAAATGAAGTCAAGGAAAGCAGCAGGTTCAGATGAGGTTGCAGCAGATATGATAAAGGTGCTGGGTGAGATAGGGGAGAAATGGCTCCTGAGGGTACTCATAGCAGTGTGGAGAGAAATGTGTATCCCAAATGACTGGAGAAAATCATACTCATGCCAGTGTATAAGAACAAAGGGGATATCCATAACTGTGGGCAATACAGAGGCATCAAACTTCTGTAAAATTACATGAAAGTTCTGTTGAGGGTGATTGATAAATGGATACGCAGAGTCAGTTGTGTAGTAGAATGTAAGATGAGAGATGAGCAGTTTGGATTCAGATCAGGATGCAGCACAACTGACCCAATGTTTGCAATGAGACAGATAGTTTTAGAAGAAGCTAGAGATGAGGAAAGAGTCCAACTGAGCATTCCTAAACTTTGAGAAAGTATATGGCAAGGTCCGAAGAAAGCTGATTTAGGCAGTACTGCAGTGGTTTGAAGTCCCAGAAACATTGGTAGAATTAGTGCAGGATATGTACAAAGAACCCATGACTCAAGTAGGAACAGTGTTCAGTCTCACAGAAGAGTTCCAGTGGGACGGGGTGCACCAGGGTTCAGTTCTGATCCCACTGCTCTTCATACTGGTGATGGACTAAATTAGTAAACAGGCTGGAGGGGCAAATCAACACATTTTCTGTATGCAGACTATGTGGCATTACAGGCAAACACTGAGCAAGAACTTCAGCAAAGGATAGGGGAATGGAATGCAAAACTGAAGACACATGGGAAGAAACTAAGGACAGATAATACAGTGGCAATGGCAGCAAACTGGGGAAGTCAGAAGAATCTGAGAATTAGGTTCATAGATTATTCATAGATTATTACTAGGCTAACTACCTTTGTGGGCCATTTTAAGCCTGGCCATTACACACGTGAAACCCTGCACCCCACCTCTGTGTCTGTAAGGTAAACACCTTAACCATTATGCCAACCTCCCACAATTGAGATAGAATGGAAGATGGTGTAACAGGTAAATAGCTTCAGGTTTCTGGGAGGGGTGGTTGAGAAAAAGGGAAGTCTAAATGAAGAGGTTAAAGCTAGAATCAGAGGGGCTGCAGGCAACTGGCATAGAGTCTCAGCCATGGTCTATGACAGAAGAATGCCCGAGAGAAGATTAATTAAGTTGTACGAGACAGTGGTGCAGCCAGTACTACTGTATGGTACAGAAACTTGGGTAGTAAAGGCAGAGCAGATGAGGAAGCTAGAGGTGATGGAAATGAATTGCCTGAGAAGGGTGATAAGATGCACACTATGGAAGAGACAAAGAAATAAGGACATAAGAGCAGAAGCCAAAGTAGCTCCAATTGCAGAAAAGATCAAAGGGAACAGACTGTGGTGGTTTGGACATGAGCAGAAAAGCAGAAGACATTCTGCTGAAGAAGATTTGGGACAAACAGTAAGAAGGTAAGAGGAAACAAGGATGTCCAGCAAAGAGATGGCTGAATTGTGTGAAAGAATATCTGCAAGAGTCAGGCATGAGTGTTGAAGAAGGCAGGAGTGCAGCATTGGATCGATAAAGATGGCAACAGTTAACACAGTACCCCAACCCCATGAAGAAAATGGGAAAAAGGGACTGATGATGATGCATGTATTACTTCTTTTCCATGTACTGAAACCATTGCATTTTATGAAAGGTAGTAAAAGATGGCTTACCTTTATAGGTTCATATGTAGTTACCGGGATATTTACCTGAAGGTCTTTATAAGCCTAGCAGTGCACCCAATATAAAACTAAAGAAACCCAATATAAAGAATCTTGCCAAAACTCGAGATCATAGTTAGCAACAACTGCCCATATCTAGAAGGGTCATAGGTGAAATCCCCAGTAGGAATTTATGGATTCCCATCCAGTCATCCAGGCTACGCTTAAACAGGATCATAGAGGGGCACTGTTTGATGTGAATTGGTAGCCTATTCCAGAGGAGTGGCAACCTCTGAGAGACATATTTGTCTCTCCAGCAGGTCCTATTTATGTCGCAGGGCAGGTTAAGGTCCTTGGAGCAGAAGACCCTTGTCCCATTTGACTTGTGGATGTGCAGCATTTTAACTAGGTTTGTATCCGATATTGCTGTGTAGGCCAGGAACAAGTCTCATCTAAATAGTCTCTACACCACTGAGTACAGTGACAGTGACTTCAGTCTGTCAATGTATGACATGTGCTGGAGACCCTGAATTTTGTTGGTTAGAAATCTCTGAGGTCACTCAAATTGCTCCAGGTGCACGGTAAGGTACATACCAAAAGGAGCATTGTACTCAATTACTGGCCTATTAAGGGTTAAGTACAGATGAGGTATGACCCCTTTCACTCTTGAGGCAATGACATTTGCTGATGAGGTGTGTAATGTAGAATGTTTTCCTTACCACAGTAGACACACATGGTGGTCAGAGTTTAGGTTACAGTTGACTTATGTTCCGAAGTCTCTCACTACTGAGTTGTTATTTAGGGCATTGTTATTTATGCGATAGTCTGCAGGGATATTGTTTTTACTGATGGGGATGATAATGCATTTTTTTGCATTGAATTTGAGTCCATGGCTTTGGCACCAGTCATTGGTTTGTGTAAGTCCCTCTTGAAGTATATTGATATCGTTTGTGGATTCAATGATTGTATCTGATTTGCAGTCTTCAGCAAACTTAGTCAGCCACACCTCCTCTGTTTTGGCCTGAACTTCTGAGCAGTATATTCCAAACAATAGGGGACCCAGAACTGATCACTGTGGAACCCTACTGGTGGCAGGTCTGCTGGTTAAGGTAAAGTCCCCAACACTGACTGAGTAGGATTTGTCGGTGAACCAGTTAGCAACCCACCTGATGACATAAGGTTTGATATTCAATTGGGAGAGTTTATCAATGATGCCCAAATGTGGGCTTGTGTTGAATGCCTTGGCTAAGTCAAGGTAAGCTGTATGCATAGATTTGCCTTTGTCTATGGCTCTGGTGACTTTTTCCAAAGTTCAGCAGGTTTAACAAGCATGACCTGCCTCTAACAAAACCAAATTGTCAAGGGTTTGGAGATCACCTATATCCTTATTTATACGGTCCATGATCATTCATTCCATGACCTTACAGATAAGGCTGGTTAAGCTTATGGGTCTGTAGTTCCCAGGGTCTGTTGCTGTACCCCCTTTGAAGTGGGATGACGGTTGCTGTTTTCCATTCAGAAGGGACAAAACCATTCCTCAGGATGTGGTTGAAGAGAGTACCTAATAGAGTTTCTAACTCTTGTTTTAAACCATTAAAAATGCAACCTGGGATGCCATACAGTGCCACAGAGGCTGTGTGTTTGGGCTTGGAGAGAGCATTAATGATTTGCTCTTTAGTGATGCAAGTTGGGGGAGATGTAGAGGGAATGCTTTGTGTAATGTTTGGAGGGGACAGGGGAATGAAATTTTCACCAAACCTATCAGCTAATAGGTTAGCTATTTTTGCAGGATCAGTGTGTGTGTGATGCCATCCACAGCTAGTTCAGCACATGTCTGGATCTTACCTTTTAGGTTATGAATATAGGTGAAGAATGCCTTTTAGCTATGGTTGCTAATTTTTTTTTTCAAAGTTGCTATTACAGGATTTTACAAGTTGTCTTGTTTGTTTGTTCAAGCACAGGATAGTGTTCTTCCAGTGTTGGGACCTCTCTTTTTTATTCATAGACAGCAACCTCTTCCTCTTGATGTCCACCAGGGATGCTAGTTTTTTTTTTTTTTTTGAGAATCCTGTTTTGATCCTATCAAGTACAGCAGTGTCAATACATTTGTGTAAGTGATTGTACAGGGCAGTTGTGTATACCTTAGTATAGTTGTCAATGTTATCTGTAGGAAGAGGAGCTAAGTAATTATTTATGCCATCCCTTAGGAGGGTATACTTAGCTTTGGTGAAATTTTTTAGCTTGGTGTCACCTAAAAGGGGTTCAGGTGTTATACCTACTTCAAATGTGACTGATTTCAGATCAGATTTAATTAGTGATATCCTTTACTTGTGGTGCAATGGTCAACCATGTTGGTGAGGATTAGGTTGAGAATATTTGAGCCCCCTGTGGGGTTGCATAGTACTGGTTCCACAGCACTGTTGTTAACAAACCCCAGGAATCTTTGTATGAGCATGTTGGTACTCATATAGGTTTCCCCATTCAATGAAGGGATAGTTAAAAATTGCCAATGACTAGAGCATTTGGGTGCAATTTTATTGACTCAAATAAGTCCAAATAAGGAGCATGGGTATCCTGGTTCATTGAAGGGGGCTTATAGCTAACGATGACTTGAAGGGGAGTTTTACCCACAGTTAGTTGAACTTGGAGTAACTCCATGAAGTTTTCCTGTCTAACCACTCTAAAGGTGTATTTATCTTTAATGAAGATAGATACTCCTCCTCCTTCGGTTCTCAGATTTCTTTTTTGCGGTCTGAAAGTGTGGAAGGCATTGCAGCCTTGCAAGCCAGGGTACTGTCTGCAGCCCTGAACCAAGTTTTTGTAACTGCACAGATGTCAACATCTTCTAGGGAGGGGAGTGCTTCCAGAGACTACAGTTTCTGATTTAAACTCCTAGTATTTAGCAGCGCAACCTTTAATTTAATTCTGAGTGATATTTTCATGTTGGAAATTTTGTTCTTGAGGCCTTGCCTAAAAATGGTGCTATGGGGTATGCAAGTGCCATACCAGAAACCAAAAGCCTAGAGGTGACAGCTGAAGCCTATCTCTGGCACAGCAGCATGGTCTATTGACCACATCATCCCTGGCTGACAGGAACTGGATCCCCTTAGACTGACACCAGATACTCAGCCAATTGTTGAAGTCAATCATTTTTTGTTAATATTGTGGTATCATCCTAGGTGAGGGTAGAATGCTGCTCAAGGCTAGGAACATACCTGCCTGGGGCACATATTCAGAGAACTCATTCATGTCTCTCGTCATATAGTCCAGTGAGGTACATTTCAAGTCATTCACACCATCATGAACTAAGATGGATTCATAACAGTACTTGTTGTTGAGAGACTTGAGTGCATGTGTGACCTGATGGATCCTGGCACCTGATAGACAGCTGACTGTAACCTTCTTCTTGTCCAGCTGATGAGTGGGACATCTGTGTGTCTCACAATGGAGTCACCTACGACTAAAACATTTGATTTAGATGTGCTTGCCTTAGGGGCTTATTTGGTGAGACACTGATACTTGTGTTTTTATGTGTACTGAGTGCTGTAGGTGCTGTATTAAGTGTAGCATTTTTGCGTTTGGAAGGTCTCTGTTGTTTATGTAGGTTTCTGGTGAGTCCTCCATGTATGATGGTTTATGTGATGAGTGCATGGTCTGTAAAGGAGGTGTAGTATGTGAGCTGACAACTTGTTCAGTGTTACTGTTCTGTACATAAGACAACAAAGATTCCAGATTCTTCGTGTAGATGCACCTGTCACAAATTGTACTTGGGTGAATTAGGAGTAGAGAGCTGTCAGTGCACATGAAGCATTTGCTACACTGCCTCAGGATACTCAAGCCAATAAGGCTGGTAGTAGAAATGGAGAGAAACTGATGATTCATATTATTTGGTTAAATCCTGTTTTCACATTGGGAAGAGAAAATGGAGGGGTGTGGTATAACTGGGTGCTCCAAGCAGGGTCTAGACTAATGAGTTGTTCTAAAAAGGATCTATATGAGCAAGGGTTCTTTAATGGTATGAGACTATTGTAGATTTGGCAGTTTTGGGACTGCTTAAGGGGCAAAAGTGCAGCTGAGGTGCTGTCTGAGCAGCTTAGTGCAAATTAAGGACTTCTCAGACAGATCATGGGCAGTTACCATGGGAAAATTTATCTACTGAAGTTTTTGTGTCTATAATCACCAGTGGTTACCCCACTGGATGGTAATGTGTGATGGTGCATGGTGATGCTCTACACATAAACAGATGAATACAGTAGAGCAGTGGCTGGTCACCTATCTCTGTGGAGCTGTGTTAAAACAAGCACAAACCTGCACAAACGGGGATTTGCAGCAGCAGTGAGCACACTGAATTAAACAATTTAACCAATAAAAAAGCTAAAAACTAAGCTCTATGTCAGCAATCTTCAATTAGACTAGTCCTGACTGCACTCTACTACCACAAGGGCGTGTGTGTGTGTGTGTGGGGGGGGGGGGGGCTCTCCAACAAAAAATAGTATGTTTTGTGCCCAGTTTAACAAACAGAACCAGACTTATCAGGTCTGAATCTAGTCTATGCTAAAGCAGACAAAAAGTGCAACAAATCAGGAAGAACAGTTTTAAAAAATCAGCAATATAACAAAAACACAATTTAAAAGTACAAAATGCAGTATAAATAATATTTTTGTTTAGCAGAATGCAAAGGATTCCTTGGAATGCATAGGCGAATACAACAGAGCAGCGGCTGGTCAACTGATTATGTGGAGGTGTGTTAAAACAGTGAGCAAATTGAATTAAACAATCTAACCAATAAAAAAGCTCAGCACTGAGCCCTGCCCGCAACTTTCAATCAGATGTGTTCTAACTGCACTCTCCTGTCACAAAGGTGCGGGGGGGGGGGTTCTCAACCAAAAGTTAGCCTTGTTTAGTCATCAATTTAACAAACAGAACCAAATTCAGTAGGTCTTATTTTATTCTATGCTACAACAGACAAAAAGTGGAACAAATCAGCAAGACAGTTTTAATAAATCAGCAATATAAACAAAAATACAGTTTAAAAGTGTGAAATACAGTATAAAATTGTACTTATAGTTAGCAGAATGCAACAGATTCCTTGTATTGCACAGAATAATACAGCAGAGCAGTGGCTGCTCACCTGACTCTGTGGAGTTGTGTTAAAACTTTACTACTATATTTATTTAAAAACTGTTCACTGAGGTAGAGTTCTTTTCCAAGTGGATCTTTTTCAGGCCAATGTGGAAGTTACTTTACAAAGGAACCTAAATGTAGATGGATATATATTAGTTTCAAACTTGAATTCACAGACAAATTCTTATGACTAATTCAAAGGTGTTGTATTCTGCAAGTGACAGAAAACACACAGTTTGGAAAGTATTTTCAGTAAAGTGAAACTGGGCAGTAGTACCAGATCCTTTCAAATTTATGCTGATCTTCTAGAACGATCATATAAACTTTTCTCTGTGCATATCTTCTATCTTGTCAAGGATATCACCAAAAGGATTACCAAGAAATTGAACAACACTATCAATTCAGTTAAAGGAGCCCATGATCTTGGGTTGGCCACTTAACCCAAATATACTTATGAATCCTTCTATATCTATGTTAGAGATCTAAAAACAAATAATATCCTCCATGTTCAGACCTTATTGATAATGGGGCCTCCTATTATGCCCCATCTAAAATTGCCACTATTCTTGCACATAAATTTAGTTCCATCTTCACCCCTGAAACATCTATTCAAATCCCCAACATGGCTGAATCTCTTTCTCCAGCAATTATCAATAATATAATTTATTGAAAGAGCTTACCAAGACCAGAAATGTTTCCTCTATGGGTCCTTATTTGTTGAATTAATAATATTAAGCATACCCTTACAGGAATACTCCTCAAACTATTTGGCTACTGTTTCTGTCACATAGCAGTGTTGATGCCCTTTTGGAAAGGTGGCCTGACAACTGACCTGGATAATTACAGATCTATAAGCCTTACAAACCTCATCGGCAATGCCATGGAAAGTATTATAACTGCCTCATAAACTGTCATATTAAGAATCTTGTTATACAAACAGACACACACCCACACACACACACACACACACAAACACACACACACACACACACACACACACACACACACACACACACACACACACACACACACACACACACACACACACACACACACACACATTCTGGAATTGTGAATGGTAGATTCTGTCTGGTTGTAAATTTCTCATAAAGTGGGAAAGAGGCTGTAGATGATGGCCATGCCATGCATGCAGGGAATATTGACCTGGCCAAGGCTTTCAACACCATTCCCAATACTGGCTGGCATCATGCTAAAGCTAAATGCTTTAAAAAAAATTTGAAGTATCTGCGATAAGATGGACAGAAAACTGACAAAGCAAGAACCCACACAATCTGAGTTTCAGTATAAAGGTGACAAGTGGTATCCCTCAGGATTCAGTGCTGGGACCTCTCCTCTTGGTATTTTATTTACTTCTGAGATTGCCAGACAGAGATCCAAGATCGCTAGCTAACAAAGCTGGCAGATGATTTCAAACTGCTTTTTTTTTGTTGTTGTTAAGTCACCTTATGACACCCAAGCCCTCCAGAATTAACTGTCTCTAGTAATTCTTTATGTATTAAAAATGAGCTCAGACTAAGTGCTAAATGTTAAAAAGTATAGTAGCATCACTTTTGTTAGACAGTCCCAACTATTATCATACTGTTTATACAATACAGCTCCACAAAATGAAAATATTGTTAGGAATCTAGGTTCTTGGGCTAATAGTTCCTCTTTTTTTTTGACCATCATGTTGTAATGCTTGTCAGGAAATCCTTTTATTTAGCCCAACTAATTTCCAAATTAATAACATCAAGGTCTAAATAAAAAATCACTCCCTTATAATCAGCATTAATCAGGTTAATTGTTGAGCACAGTGCTCTATTTTGGATGTATCTCACTAAACATATCAAACAATTTGAAAGACCCCCAAAGGTTCCTAACAAAAAAGATTACAAGTCTAAAGTCTCTCTGGTATCAAGAGAGGCTGGAAGCTGTATTCTGTTATTCAGTGACTTATAAACTTTTGACGAGAGATGTCTGTCTCACTTGCCTCTTTAGTAGACACCTGATTGATGTCCTTCTATATCACCATTGCAGTATTCTTTACAATAAGGATCCCCCGCCAAGGGCAGCCTGACGTCCATCCAATAAACCAAATCCTTATGGTTGTAAAGGGTATGCTGTACATCACATGTATGCTCCCCATGCATGGTGCAGGGCATAAAGGAGACAGCTGGACATGCTATCTTCAGAACTTCTTTGCCACCAGTCTGAATGCCATCTTCAATTGTCGGTCTGAATGCCTGTTCGTCTGCTGGTTCTACCACTTTCAGATAAGTGCCCTGTTGGGGTTATTGATTTATTTGTCTTATGCTTACTTTGTAATCTGGTTGTTGGGTATCATGTCATCAAGAAAGGAGAAATGCCAGTGCAGGAGACAGAATCCCCATAAAGATCGTCACAAACAATGTTTATTTGTTTAGGCACTTCCCATGACCATATATCTTGTGAGATATGTCAGTCCTTTGTCCCTAAGATATTGAAGACTTAAATTGTTGGCTAAGGATACCATGAAAGGATTTTCTTGGCCCAAGGGTCAGCCATCCACAAAGGAAAAGGCCAAAAAAATGTAGGTCTGAGTCTTTGGCTGTATCCCCTTCACCAGGCATCTCTCTTAAGGCTGATGAAAGCACGGAAGAGCATCCAGTTTCCTTCTCAGATTCCTCTGTCATGACTGCTTTAGAAGCTAGCATGGACCCAATGCCATGCACATCCATGGAGGTTTTGCAGATGTCAGCCTCAGATTTACAGGGGGAGCCATGTCTGGTTATTACTGAAGGGCCTAGGAGTGTTCCTCAAATTTTAGTTAGAGAAGAGGTCCCAATTACCATTATTGAGTGTTGTCAGGGGTCAGAGCATCCATAACTTTACAAGGCTGACATCCTACTCAAAAAGAAGCAGAAAACTAAACAAATTTTACTTTCTCCCAAAGATCCTCAGAGGAAATGATAGAACTTCCCCCAGGGCTTGTTTAATGCCCTTATGGCTCTTGATTTTCGAACCCCTACTCCTTCAAAAAGCTGACAGGTTTTATAAAGTGCATGAAGACTGCAAGTTTCTATATAAGTGTCCCTCTGTTGACCAGTTTGTGGTGTCAGTGGCTTTTGACTAGCCTTCCAAATTGTTGCGTTCCACTAAACTGCTGCCTTCTGATAAGCACAACAAAACCATGGAGAGACTGGGTAAGAAGGTGTGTATTTCCGCTACCCAGGTCTTTAAAGCTGTGAACTATCAGACACTTGTGACTAGGTATGTTTTGGCTTTTCTATCTCAAGCCTATCAGGCTATTTCTGATCTTCCTGATTCTGAGGAGAAGACCTCTGCTCTTCCTTTGCTTGGGACATTCTTCAAAGTAGCTCACCATTCCAATAAATGCAGCTATGATGCAGCTGATGCTTCATCTAGGGCTGCTCCTTTTGGATCTGTTTTGAGGAGATATTCCTGTCTCAGACTTTAACCTTTGCCTGATGATATCAAGGTTAAACTGATGGATGCTCCATTGAATAATAAGCATTTGTTTGCTGCTGCTGCAAGGTTTAAGGTCCTGCAAGAAAAGGGAAAATCCTTACAGGAGTTGAAGCATATTTTTGTTTTCCCTTTCCCCAAGTTTCAGAGGAATTATTCTAATAGGTCTGCCTTTGTCCATAGACAGTCTCGCCCCACCAAAGTTAACAAGGATGGTAGAAGGTCTACCCCTACTAAAGCAACCCATACTCCTCCTACTCAGAATCCTCCTTTTCCTCATAAACCAGGTGCTGTTGGACTATCCTGTTCTTCTCTGTCACATTCCTCTTTCTCTGTGTCCTTCTTTATCTCTTTCTATTTGGGTAAAAATCACCCAAGACTCCTGGGTTCTTTCCATAATTCGCCAGGGTCATTACATGGTTTGGAAATACCACCCCCCCCCCTTTTTGGGCATTCCTTAACCTCTTCAGGAACAACTACCCCTTTTTCCAGAGGTGCTTCAGGGTCTGTTGGCTCAAGGAACAATTTAAGAAATTCCAATTCCCCAGAGGGGGAAGAGTTTTCCATCCAGAATGTTCTTGGTTCCCAGAAAAGAAGGCACCTGAAGACCCATGTGGATCTTTCAGCTGAACACCTGTTTGAAGGTCCCTTCCTTGTGTATGCTATCTCTTCAAATTTTGTTTCCTCTGCTACTTCCTCAGGCTTTTCTAGTTTCCCTGGATCAAAAGGATGCTTATCTGCACATTCCTATTCATCCCCTTTTCAGGATTTTTTTTTTTACTTTTCTTTGTTGCTTCCTGAAATTTTCAGTTCTATGCTTTTCCCTTTTGTCTCTCTATTGCCCAAGGGTCTTCAGCAAATGCATCACATCTGTGATTGCTTTCTGCAGGCTCAGGGGGATGCAGGTCTTTCCCTACCTGCATGACCTGCTTATTCAAGCCTCCACTCAAGAGAACTTACTTCAGCATCTACAGTTTATCATTTCTCTCTTGCAAAGCCTGGAGCTTACTGCAAATTTCCAAGAGTCGTTCCTGACTCCTTCTCAGGATCATGTATTTTCTGGGTTAAGGATCCAGACTGCTCCAATGCTAGCATCCCTGTCCCTTCCCCAGGCCTTAAATCTCATTGCTTTCTTTCAGTCCCTTCTTCCTCTAGTTTCAGTCATAGCCAGGGAATTTCTGAGGGATCTGAGCTATATGGCTTTCACTATTCCTATGCTCCATCTTGCTAAAGTCAGTTTGGTTTCAACATTCTCATCCTTTAGATTTTCTAGTTCCTCTACTTCCATGCCCCAAGCTGGAACTTGAGTAGTGGATTCATCAGATATCCCTCAACTCAGGGTTTCCTTTTCAACTTCCAGTCCTCTCTCAGGAACTTTTCAAAGATGCCTCAGATGTGGGATGGGGGGCCTCCTTCAGCCCTTTGAAGGTTCAGGGTCTTTGGTCATTTTGACAGAAGAAAGACTATATAAGTGTCAAAGAAATGAGAGCTCTTCTGTTAGCCCTTCAGGCTTTTCATTCTCTTTTTCTTCAAGGGCCTTTCAAGATTCTCTCAGACAATACTGCAGTGATGTGGTATGTCAACAAGTGGGGGGGGGGGGGTGCAAGGTCTTATATCATATGTAGGTTTGACCTTCAGGTTTGGGAGCTATCTATTCAGTATCAGGTGACCATTCAGGCAGTTTGCATTCCCTCACATCAGAGTATAGTGGCAGATTCTCTGAGCAGGTCTATAACGTTATCCTACGAGTGGATGCTTTACAGAGATATGTTTCTGGACATTGGCCAATGGTGGGGGTATTCCTCAAGTAGATCTATTTTCTGATATTCTGATGAAGTTCCAATAAGGGACAAAAGTGCTTAATATATATATAATTTCTTTTTGTTTTGGTTTTAAGTGGTTTACCAAATAAAACACTTGCTAGTGACCTTCTGCCTTGGATTTGGAGCCTTTTGGATTTTTGACTTTCCTCTGTTTTGTGCCAGAGTCCCATTCCCTCTGGCCTCAAAGGTGGACACCCTCTCTTTTTTCTTGGAAGAGGATGTTCTGTTATGCCTTCTCTCCCTTTTCTTTCATTCCAAAAGTCCTGTTCAAGATAAAACAGGATGCTACCAAAATCTTGCTGGTGACTCTATTTTGGCCCATATAGCATTGCTTCTCTCTTTTTCTGCATCTTGCCAAGGGCAGTCTTCACAAGTTACCTCACAGGGTGGGCCTACTCATACAAGACAAGGAATCTCTCATCGATCCCCACCTGTCCACACTTTAGCTGACATTGTGTGTGATAGGGTTTTGATCCCCCACAGATACCTTTTTTTTTTTTCTGAGGACATGCTTCGGGTCCTGCAGGAAGCCAGGAAACCCACTACTAGGAAATCTTACTTATTCAAATGGAAGAGGTTTTCTGTTTGGATTCTTTCTCATAACCTGGATCCACGTACTGTGGATGATCCTTTTGTTCTCTCTTGTGTGAATTACTTAATGCTGGGTTGGCATATTCTTTTGTTAAGGCCAACCTACCAGCTATCTCTGCTTGCCTGCCTTTGACCCCCACTTTAGTCTCTAAATTTCAGGCCAGTTTCTTTAAGGTATCTTTCACATTAGGCCTCTCAGGAAGTCTGTCCTTCCACACTGGGACTTAATTTTATTTTAGAACAATTGACTCAAGCTCCTTTTCAGCCTGTTGCTTCAGCTTCCCTATAGTATTGTTTTTAGAAGACTGTTCTTCTTTTGGCCCTTACTTCTGCTAGACAGGTTCATGAGCTGCAAGCCATTATGGCTGTTCCTTCTTTTTTAGTTTTCCATAAGAAAAGAGTGGCCCTTTGTACTAATCCTTCTTTTATACCTAAGGTGGTTAATTAGTTCTCTCAATCAGTCTGTTCATTTGCTCACTTTTTCCCTTTTCTATAGTCTGTTAGTGAGAAGGTTTTGCACACCATAGATTTACATATACAACTCAGATATTATTTGGATAAGACTAAAGCTTTTCATAAATCTGAACAGCTTTTTGTTTCTTTTCATCTTAGGTATTTAGGTTTGGCTGTTTCCAAGCAAACCATTTCTTCTTGGATATCTAAAGACATTTCTTTTTGCTATTCTTTTCATGGGAAGAGCAATCCTTCTTTTACTAAGGCTCATTCCACTAGAGTTGTGGCTTCTTCTGGTACTTTTTTCAAGGATGTGGGTACTAATTCTATTCTTGAGGTAGCAACCTTGACTTCTGTGCATACCTTTACTAAGCACTATAAGTAGGATGTGATTTTTAGGGCTACAGCTGGCTTTACCAGGACCATTCTCCATGGCTTCCTAGAGGGCACTGCTGGCCCTTCTTCCTCCCAGTCTTCTTCCTGACCTTTTGCACTCTCCTATTATAAAGGATACTGCAACAGTGATATGGAAGGACACAGTACAGTTGTGTAAAATCTTATAATAACAGTAGATGACCTTCTCTTCACTGTTGCAGTATTCAGTCCTTTCCTCCTCCCTCTGGTACCTTTTCCTTATGGATGTGTTTATTACCTACTTTTATCCATGGACTGTTGTTCCTACTGGGGCTTTTTCTGTTCTGAGGATGGTACATCTGGATGTCACTTTTATGCTCTACACCATGCACAGGGAGCACATGTGTGACATATGGCATACCCTTTACAACCAAAAGTCTTTGTTATACTGGCCAGATATCAGGCTGCCCTTGGCAGGGGATCCCTATTGTCAAGAATGTTGCAACAGTGAAGAGTCAGAAATCTACTATTATGGTAAGATTTTACATAAATATACCTTCTAGACCTCCTTTTCTCTGGAAGTCTAATATCTCCACCAGTTCTAGAACCAGGGCCCTAAATCTTCACTAACAGATAAATAAAACATAGTGACATGACAAGTTTATAATTCATCCCTTCCTAAACCTCTGAAATAAACTTCTCCTTCTCAAACTCTTAGAGCAAGAAATCTCAACAAAGACATCAATAATGGGGGGGGGGGGCAAAGGCCCCCAAATAGGGGCACCTTTTAAATATTGCTCTTAAAAACTTAGAAAATTGATAGAATAGCAGGTCTTGCATTACCATGAATTTTCTGAAGGGTATGAAGTCTGAAACCTCAAATAGCTGTCATCATTGTCTAATGTCAACCACCAGTAATTTGCCAATGATTTTCCAGAAAAGCACAATTTTATGAGAAATGGACCAAAATATGAGGCAAAATCTGGAAATCCTGAGAATATCTGTACAGTTGAGAGGTATGCAGCCTGCATGTGAAGCATAATGTACACAAATAGATGGATATCCACATATCTGCTCCAGGATTGACTGGTATTACCTTTTGGGAGAAAGAAGGTGCAACTTGAGGGGGGGCTTCTGGCATGGGGGAAATGGTTATCAGACTTAGTAGCCATGAAATATATATGAATTTAGAACTTTTTCTTCATCTGAAGCCTTAAGTAATCTTACAGCTAAAATAATTTATCAAAAGAATGAATGAAAATGTACAGTAAACTTGCAGCTTGCTGTCTACCTCACTAATATTAATAGCAAGCATTTACAAATGAATTGCAATGGCAAGATGATTTCACTTGATGAAAAGGATACCATTAAACAAAGCAGCTCTTTAAAAATGCCAAGTATCTTCTTTAATAAGGCTGAGCACCATTTTTAAATGCTATGGTGTATAATTCCAGGAAGTAATGCATAACTCTGGGTAACCTTTGGATTTATCCACTGTGACACAGTTACCACCTCAGCTGGAATTAAGTAGTCATGGGTACATCCTAGATTAACCCACAAGTGGGCATACATTGTTGATTATATATACATTAATAGGCTGCAGTATGGACACATTTTCATGGATAATACATGCTTTGCATTGCCTTGAAGATATAATGAATGACATCATGCTATTCGGGCCTTATATAAGACAACATTATGCACATACTTGTGTTTTCTGTTGACATTCCTATCTGTCAGATAGCTATGTGATTGCCTTCTATTAGTGAACTGCAGACAGAAGTGACTTGCTTGTTTACTTACTAAAGATGTGTATTGTGCTACTAGAATGTGAGGTACATTCACAGAACTAATTTTCCTTGCATGTCACCTGTTATTACTTAAATTATTATCATCCCCTTTCAGGTGCATATATTATTCCATCTTTAAAGCAAATATGCCTAACTCTTACCTGACAAGAATAGAAAACTGCATTGTGGCTTTTAGTTAATTTTATTCTACATCTGCTTATGTATGTTTTCCATTTGCAGGAAAGTGTTCTTACATAAAAACTATTAATTTTTTCATATTAATTCCATGACAGCTGTATTGTATAAACTTAAACAGACCTCACAGATATTGGCAGAGTTTATTGATAATGTGCTAATTTGGAATTTTAGCTCTGCCTGAAGCTTTTTTGGAAAATGTCTGCAAAATGATTAAATAGTATTACAACTAATTCTAGAAGTTGTGTGTGGGTTAGTACTGATAGGCTACATGGTCACGATAGTTGTGACTACAGGAATGCTGAAATCCCAGTGTGTCATAGTTATTTATTATTAAGTAGGTGGTAATGCCAAAAATGGGCCTCAACACAATTGCTATGTGCTAAATATTTAGAAAAAAGCTATGGTAATTTTGTAAAACAACCTTCATACATTTTGAGCGATGTCAAAGCACTGCCATTAAGAGTCTTTTAATTTTTTTTTTCTGAAAAGGTTGCTTTAACACCATTTAAAGCAGACATAAGTGGAAAATCTAATACAATAAATTAATTTTTCCTATTACCATATATCACTAATTGCATGTTCTATTTAGGCTGTCTTAGAGGGAGTTTGGTAAAAGGAAACTACATGTGTCACTTTATAATTCTTCCAAAAATGCTGTTCTACATAACTGTTAAACACACAATCATCAAAAAAAACAGACCCCGGGGGTGGAGCCAAAATGGCCAGCTGGAGACAGCAGAACATTAGAGCTCTGCAGAATTATTCTTGTTTACAAGAAAATACCTACTTTTATGCTGTAACTGTTCATCAGATATACTAATAATAGTATAAACTTTGTTTCTCTCAAAAATATGGTGGAAATATACAACAAATTTCTTAGCAAAATCTACTGGAGCCTATCACCTCAATTGAAAATGAACAGCTCTAAAGATTCTCACACTGACACACCACTGAGGAAAGATTTACAATTAGCAACATCCACTCTTCAGGAGCTGTTTCTGAAAATGTATGTTTTTCAGGTAAGCCTGAAAACTCTCAGGGAAATTTTTCTTAAACAAACTGACCTATTTAAAAAAATACTCCAACAGCATCAAAATAAAATATCTGACATAGAAACCTCACTGTCTGGCATAGATGGAAGACTGAAAGAAGAAGAATCCTAAACTGACTTTCTCCTCAAACAGAACACCTGGCTTCTTATTAAAATTGATGAACTTGAGAACAGAGAGATAAGGTGCAATATCAGAACTTTTGGTTTAGCAGAGAAAGCGGAAGGTGAGGATATAACTACTTGTTAAGTTCTTGAATTGTTGAGATTTTGGCCTTACAGGAGGGCTTTTCCTATGGCATTGAAAGGGCCCACAGAACAATAAGTAAACTAGCAGCTTCATCGCCTTTGTCTCTACCAAGATCTACTGGAATAAAATGTTTTATCTTATATAGTCAAAGAACTTGTACCTAAAACTGCCTGGAGGAAAGCCCCTTTAAAGTTTAAGCATAATCCAATCCGATTTGATAACGACTATTCCTTTAAAGTTAGGGATATGAGGAAAAAAGCCAGCCCTTTGTTAAGTTTCTCAAACAAAATAATATCAAAACACAAATCCAGTAAGAATAAAAATAAAAAAATCATTTGACCAATGAGACAAGAACATTTAATAACCTTGAGGAAGCTTTTCCTTTTGTCAAAAATATTAATAATATAATATCTATCCTGGAAGATATGGATTGGTCTGTTTCATCCCTGAAAAGATCCTCAGAAAAGAATTCTTGGTCTGATATTAAAAAGACAGATTCTACTATTGTGACTACAACCAAATCTCACAAAGCATCAACTTCCAAATCAATATTATCAAATTTTCTTAAAGATTTATATTAATCTGAGTTCAACATTCATTTCAACTGTCAAATATCAATTTGACTTATGAATCTTGTGTTTAATTAATGCTTCAAATCAACAGCTCAGAAAGGCACTTACTGTTACATAACCATGTTCCTTGATCAGCACAACAGTACTTTTTTTTCATGTAATCGTTATTTATTTGTCATTTCCCACATTATAACTACAGGTTTCCATCTCCTAGTGAACAATGGTGGTTATGTTGTATTTTACATTGTCTTATACTAGTGAATTGTCCTCCTGTGCTTTGCTACTATATTTGAATATGTTCGATGGTGGAAGACGCTTAAGGAGATGCTCATTAAGTTTGATTAATAGTTTCTCATTTGTGTTGATTTTTGAGGCATCAGGTGAGTAAATGGCTTAATCTTAAATCTGTGTGAAAGATTGGAGTGATAGTTTACTGCAATTGAATAGCTTTGAAGGTTGTGAGTGTTCACCATATTGTGTATGTGTGCTCTGGGTGATTTATTTTACTTGGTGAGTTACTTTTCTCAGAAGAAAAAAGTCTGTTTTAGGTTCAGTCAGCTCTTCAGAACCAGTTTTAGAGGTGACGCTTTTTTACTTACCTCGAGACATTTCACAAGCTGTTTAAATGATTGGCATTTCCACTCATAGCCACAGAGCTGTTTTTCCTTACCCTGCCATGTTCTAGGATAGTGGTGTGGCCCTTTACAATGTTGTGCTTCCTCAATGAATAGTTTGTGACTTTTTTCTTTCCTCCAATGGAGTGATTGGATGAAGAGGAAGTTTGAATAGGCCATTAGTGTCTATATCATATTATCGTACGATGTAAATAGCGAATGCTATTTCATTGTACCGATAATATTGAAACAACAAAATACAGAACAAACGGAACAGCAAATTGTTTCCCAGGGAAAAAAATTTGCTGCTCCGTAAAAAAAAAAAAAAAACTTAAACACAAATTTAAGTGGGGGGCTTACATTTTTCCCTGGGAAAAAAATTCAATGTTCCGTGACTTCGCTATTTTGCCATTTCGACAGCATCAGATCGACTAAATAGCATTCGCTATTTAGTCCATTCTATAGCGTCATATAGACCCAGCCATTATGCAATAACTTGTATGTATTGCTGCATAGCTGAACTTTACTGTGAACATGCCTAGGATTTGGAAGTTGACATGTTCACTGATTCAAAAGGTAATTAAGTTAAAGGGTGACCATGATATTGTACTGTTTGAATTCCTCAGAGAAGAGATATGCACTACAAGACTAAAACATAGTTTGTACAGCAGTTCTGTGAAACGTGCTTTTCTTGTTCTAATATGCATACCCTTTAGCACAGAACATTTGGACAGAGTCAGAAATGATTAAGAAAGGAGTCCCATGGATGAGTGCAGTTTGAGTGTTCCTCTTGTGGGTTTGGGAAGCTGATGAAATGTCAGGTTCCATGTTGCCTTCCATTTTCTGAGAGGTATAATGGATGGAATTCAGTTGCTTGTCTTCATCTGGTGGTGTCAATTCTTGGTGATTTGCCAGAAATCAATTCATTTTGTACGGAACAGACTAGAAATATAGGGCAAAAATCTGAACAATTATATATATGCTAGATTTTGTTCTCTAATTTGTGCTGCATCACTCACGTTGAAATATACATATCTCTGAATTGTTTTGTGTGGACATATATTGTACTTTTTGTTTTAGCACACAGGATGTACCAGCCCATATGAATAAATCATAAGAGTTATAGATATAACATTTCTTCATCCTTGGAGATACTCAATAACTCCTATTTTAAAAGAGAATAAAGACCCTGAATTACATAGCTCCTACAGACCCATTTCTTGACAAAACCATAATTACAATATCTTCGTGTCCACTTTCATTGGCATAATAAAAGTGCCAATGTCTCATATAATCAGTGATTATCAAACTGGTTTTATACATAATAGACACTCCCACAATAATATTAGAAGAATATTAATCCTTACTGAGTATTTAAATAGTGAAAAAAGAAGTGTTGTTAATTGGTCTGGATATTGAAAAGGCTTTTGATTCTTTAAATTGGGATTTTCTGTTTAAAGTTTTAAACCTGCTTAATTTTTCCTCTTCTTTTACTTTTCTCTTAAGAAATATCTATGTCAACAACCTGCCTTATGTTAAATTAGGACCTTTTACTTCAAATTCTATTCATTTAACAAAAGGTATTAAACAGGGCTGTCCTTTGTCCCTTATTTTGTTTGCTCTAGCCATTGAAAGTTTTGCTAGTCTAATTCATAATAATCCAGTTATTAATGGTAGTGACATATGTAATCAATACTGCTCCAAAATTATGCTTTTCCCAGATGACATTTTGTTAACTCTACATAACTCAGAAGTAACTTTATCAGAACTAGGAACCTCAATAAATATGTTTCAATCACTGTCAGGACTTCAGTTCAATAAACAAAAATCAGAATTCTTGTTAGTAAACAAAAAGGAAAAAAATACAAATTAGTGAAAATAATATTATTTGGATACAAAATCTATAGATTATCTGGTATAGTTATATGTAGTACAATAGATGATACAGTGACAACTAACTTTGATAATATTATAAGCATAATTAAAAATTCTGTAGATAAATGGAACAGAATTTTCATGTCCTTTGAAGATAGGTTTCATTTAATAAAAATGATTCTATTACCCAAAGTTATATATATATATATATATATATATATATATGAAAACATATCTCTTCCAAGCTCTCTCAATACTTCCAGATAAACACTTCATCAAGGGTATAAATAAACTATTATTAAAATTTCTGTGGTTCCTGATAGAAACAGAATAGATTTTTCACATCATATCAGACCATGGAATCAGGGAGGGATAAACTTTCCAGATATTGAAACTTACATCAGAGCTTCGGTGTTTAAAATTCTATTGAATTAGATGGATCCAAATTATTCTTCTAATTGAAACCTCTCTTTAGAACATAATCTCCATAAATTCTGGTATTTTCTTTGTTATAACGCATAGTATAACATCAATAAGACAACTATATTCGATTTCATAAATTCTATACTAAACAATTTTAGGAAGTTTATCATTGCTAATGCTAATGTCAAAATCTGGTTTGAAGTTGTAATTTCTTTCAGTATTACAAACATTTTTTCTTGATAAAACAAATAAGAATACTTTTGCTTCATGAGAAACTAAAAACTTCATTTCTTGACTACTAGCTCATTCCCAAGATCATCGCAAGATACTTAGCAATTCCTTTTTCAAAGACAGACCCAATCTAGTAAACTATTTATTTGGAATTATATACAATAAATCTAAGATAGGAAACATTTTTCCAAACTATATAAAATATTAATATATTATAAATAATAACCAGATCATAAATTTTGGAATTATGTTACTATGGGACACTTTTTTTGTTTATCTCTAGAAAATAAATCCAATATCTTATCATCTGTTAAATTTACTTCTTGGTCACAATATTGGAGTATATTCACTTGAAATTATCTACATAGAGCCTTTAACCCCTAATAGGATAACTAAATTTAATAAATCCGAGAACATTCTCTGTTGGAGATGTTTACAGGTATGCAGAGCAGATTGGTTGCATGTCTTTTTTGATTGTCCTGGGTTTAAACATTTTGGAGTGATCTAGGTGACTTCTTAAAATCTTTATTTTTGGACTCCTTTACACTAACTAAAGCCTTAATTTTATTTAATGTCAATAATGGTTTTACTTTGAATAAAGATAATCTTTTTTTTACTATGGACTATACTTCTGGTTGCCAGAAAAAGTATTACAAGGAAATGAAATTCTACGTCTCCCACACTCATAAAAGATTTCTTATCCTTCTTGAAAGCAATTGTGCTTAAAGAGACTACTAAAGTTAAAGAATACATAATTCTTCCCAAACCTTATATCAACAATCCATGTAAAAAAGTTATTTCTCTCAGTGACACTCTAATAATGGATTCTATCTCTCTCCAATGAATGATTGAAAGTTGTTCTGCATTGTTATTCATATATTGAGAAATATAAAATTTTGAATTTCTTCTTTCTTTCTTTTCAGGCCATTGTACATATTATAAGTAGTTAAACTTATCTAATTTATTTATTAATTAATATGTTTTAAGTATGTATCATTAATTATCTTATTATCAGAAAAAAACAGACCCCAACATTTATGCATGCAATTGGTTTAAGCAGTAGGAATTTTAAATTTATTGAGTGGGCAAATTTCATTGATCCTAATAGATTTGCACAATACTCTTTTTATTAAGATCAAACTTTTCAGTAATCTTTACTGATATTCATAATAATAATATATTCATAAATAGCCAGTGCCATGACATGTCTTTGTAAAATGCTAGAATCTGGATAATAAAATAGTTGCTACTCTCCTATTGCCAGTTTTGTATTTATCCGTATGTTTCTACGGCTAGTAAAATTCTACATGTTACACACACAAATTTGCCATTTTCCCTTTGACATACTTCTTAATCAGTTTTCCTTATTTTCTTTCAGTACAGTATCCTCTCTCATTCACAGAGGCTTAAAATGTGTTCATTCCTGATCACACCATGGAGGTCCCTGTGGAAACAGTTCCTGCAGTCAGTCCTTTATTAGGAATACAGAAATACATGGGTAAATGATATAATACACTCCTCAACCCCAAATCACCCATCAGTCCAACCATCCAGCAACCGCTTCTACCGCTGCACATTCCTTGCCCTGCATCAAGTCTTTTACATTACCAAATATATTGTCATCACTCAGTGATACATCTCACTTTGGTCTTACAAACCAGAAAATTGAAAGTGGGTGCCTATTTCCCACACTACATTCTTTCTATTAAATTAACTTTACAAGAGCCAGAGAAACCCTTAACCATTTCAACCTGAAATCATTAGGAAACTTGGTTAGTGATATTACCCAATCATCAGGAAATGTGGCTGTCAGTGTTACCCCAACCATCAGACAACACTGATCTACGTCTGTTACCCCAATCATCAGGCAATGTGGCTAGCAATTTTACCCCAATCTTCAGGAAATATGGCTAGCAATGTTACCGCAATTATCAGACAACAGCAATCTACATCTTTGCTCCCACATCTCTATTGTAGGGGCCAATCTTAATTTTTGATGACATATAGTATATTGCTGAGCCATAACTAGCATGAGTCATAGTATCCTATATTCCTTTAAACAGGACCATGCCTGCTGACAGCTGAACTTCAACCCCAGACATCTACAGAATATGAAATGTCCCACTCTCCCTCTCTTAACCACTCTTTCTCCGCCTTCCACTTCATTAACAAAAAACAATTCACTATTTTTCAGGGCAAAGGTAAATGAAGATATCTGATTTCATCTTTCATAGTCATCCCGAAGGACTTTTCTACTAGCATCTAAAAAGTTTTAGATTTAGGAGAAGTTGTTTCATGAGATAGCTGTGCTAACAACTCTCCTTTAAGCGCCCTTTAAATTACCTTAGGACTATGTGTTATTTCTCCTTATAAAGGCACAGTAATCATGAGACTGAATATTACAATTACTTCATTTCCAAATATATCTAGAAAACATTTGTGGTGATTTTAAAGGCTTTCCTAAGTTCATCAAATGATTTTAGCCCTTCCTTTCCATAGACGTGATACCACCTATACAACCTTCCTCTCATCTGCTAGATCTGGGTGCTCCACACATAGGCCTTTAAGTAGCAAAAGTTTAAAAATCTGCATTAGTCTAGAAAAGTATTCACTTCTCAGCAGCAATGTTCCTACTAACCTAATCCTCCACATGCTATGTTGAAAATTTGTTGAATAGCATTAAATATTCAACTTGTTATTTTTAGATCTTACCGTAATTTATAGATCTGGTGTCAGTAGCTTATCTACTTCTATGAAAAAAAAAACAAGATCAAGGTAAGGAATTCAAAGTTCTTCATATTCTTTACTTGTGATGGGTATTTTCATCTTGCAGACAACTTCTGATCAATTGGTAATGATTAATTTGTTTAAAATACACATTTTTGTTACTGTGTGGGGCTGAAGGGGAAGCAAATTAACTCTTAATATCTAAATAATCAGCTCCAGGTTGGTAAGCCTTGGAAGGGTTTGCCTAATCAATGGAAATATAGTATTTGCTATCTGATCCTATTGGGGTGTAGCACATTCTGATTAGAATATACATATTGTAAGGGTTTGCTACAGAACGCTTGCCATTATAATAGTATGGCAATCATGCTGCTCCCTTACCCCTTCAGATGAACTCCAAATTGCGCTGTCCACATGGCCTGACTATTAGAACTATGATACTTGTCTGCCTTCTCATATTGCAGGTATATTTAAGAGATTAGAACTGTTTTTTTTTTCTAATGGCAAGCTATATGCCATCTGTGACTCAAATCCATAATTAAAATAGCACCAAAAATAAAAATTAAGATAAAGGTGAAAAGTAAAGGTGAGAATAAAAAACTCACTATGAACCATTCTAAGTAAATTTCTAAGAAGCATTGTATTTGCAAGTACCTAGAACAAATGAAAACTCAAAGTGAAAATGTTTTAATGAGCACATGTTAAGCAGGAAGATCTAGGCATAAGGAGTATACTGTTCTGTATTCCTAAGTAAACACTCCAAATAAAAAAAAAAAACAATATTGTGAATGTCTTTAGTAGTCCTTGTTTATGTTTTTCGTCTTTCACGATCAGTGTTAGTTTCTTACATTAAGGAAAATATTTTTGTGTGCAAATATTATTCTTGAACCAATTGTATGCTCCAGCTGAAAACCAGAACATATTCTTGCTTAAATTTGGGCCAGCAATATCCAGTCATGGAAGGTGCCAAGTGGGGGCGAGGGGGGTGGTTGCTGTGACTAAATAGACAGTTCTGCTTCTGAAAAAGCTTCTTCCTATCAGTTATTGGGTGTTTAATGTTTTATGTTGGACACACATGGGGTCTCTCTCTCTCTCTCTCTCTCTCTGTATATTGAGTTTATGGGTCCACCACAGACTTCTGTGTATTTCTATTTGTTCTGTTCTCCCCATTACTGCAAATTAGGAGTAATCTTTTTAGTTCCTGTTCTGGCTGCAGCTGGGAATCTATTTTTCCATGTATTGGCTAAATATGACACTTAGTTTTATGCAAGGAGACCCAGATATAGATATGTGTGTGTGTGTGTAGATATATATATATATATATATATATATATATATATATATATATATATATATATATAAATACAGATAGATATAGATATAATTTTAGAGAGACAGACACACATAGATATATCTAAAACATAGTATCAACAGATTCCGAAAAAAATAATGTACAGCCTTCACACCAGAACTGTGCCATCGTAAAGAAAAGTAGAGGTAAGGCAGACATCCCAAATGAAAAAATGTGATTAAATGGTAAAAGATAACAAAGTGGAAGTGCGGGTAAATTGTCAGATGAATTATATCTTCAGCTAGGATGGAATCTATCAGAAAATCCCTTGCAGTAAAGGAATATGCAAGTTGCTTATGAGATATGAAAATGTCTTTGAAATTAGTGAGAGTCCTGATATGTCAGATTTAGTCTGCATTTCAGCAGACACAAGGAAAATCCTTTATGATTTTAACAGTGCCTTCGGACATTGACAGTTTGCCCTCTTGTTTTTCTTATTCTTTGGTAATATCTAGATGGAAATTTTCCTAATAAACAAGTATTATATCTGAATCCTGACTCCTCAACCATAGGTGGACCTAAACCATGCTCTCTTAATGGTCAGAGTTCCCACCTTAAAGTCAATGACCATTTTTGTAATGTGAAGTGGGAAAAGCAGAGAGTTTATTTAGACTTTCACTGTCCATGTCCTGAAAATGTGTCTCTTTACCTTTTCACAATGACACGATGAGTAAAATTTAGTTGAGATTTCATTCCTATTCCGCCCATTTTTGCATAACTACATGATGCTGGAAAACATACCATTTATTTGGTGATATAACTTTAATGAGCAAAATTGGGCCAGTCTGCTTTTTGACTCATTTCACCACCGTAGATTTCTGGCCACTTCTTTGAACTTCCAAAGTAGCACCCTTGCTGTTATTGTCCAGAAAGTGAAATATGACCTGTCTAGTAATATTTATACAGTCTGCTTTCCAGCTTGTTCTGTCCATCTTAATGGGTGTGGCTGCATTCAAATGCTGATTAAATAAGCCTATAGTAAAGTTCTGTGCCTTAATTTAACACAAATAGCCCAGAGGTTTTGCATTACTCAGGCATCAGCATAATCTGTTTTGAGCAAGAGACAGCCTCATACATCTGTCAAGGCCTGCAGCTCAGTGAACTGAAATCATACATTAAACATTAGCAGTTTTCAGCTGAACTAACTTCATGGAACATTACAGTTCTCTGATCCAGTGTTCTTGCTTGGCTTGGACCTACCAAATAGCTCATGTACCCTTCAGCCTTATTTTCATCATTTCTGGCAGAATTGTGTGTGTGATCTAAAACTCTGAGCTGACACCATGTTGTAATTTCTTATTGATTGTACCTTTAGAGGAGATGGCTTATTATGGCTGGGAATGGTCAAGAAGGTCATTAGTTAAAGCCAAAAACTCACATGACTGCAATCTGACTTGTTTAACATGCTATTTAATTTGTTTCTACACCTGTATTCGGGCAGAGAGCTTCTTTTCACAAGTTAAGTTGGAGAGAACTCCTGAAATACTTGTCTGTCTTACTTGATGTAATCCCTTACCCCATAGTGCCTAGTCTTATATCATACAAAGCTGTGCACATCATTGTGAAGGTAATAAAAAAAACGAATATATAGACAATACATATGTTTGCATAAATGACCCAAAATAGAGTACAAAGGAGGAAGAGGCAAGGACAGTGGCAGAGCTTAGATCCATATAGGATAGTGGGCATATCAATGTCTTCTCAGCAATACTTAGGGTACTTAGGTAATACAGAGTCAAGAAGGCAAGGATAAAGGTGTTTTGTACCCGTTGAGAGGTAGGAAGATCTACAGAATTATGGAGTAATTTAAAGTCTTTGGATGACATGGCCTGCAGAAATCTCTATGGTAGAAATTGCCAGCACCTTGGAACTAAGAAAAAAACCTGAACCTTATGATTTAGAGAATTGTCTTAAGTATGGAACACAAAGCAGGTTAAATGGCCTTGAACAGCAAAAGCTTGCATGTGACTCAAACAATTAAATTAGAAGTTATGTGTGGAACTAAGACAAGATATGGATCATTTTAAGTGAATCTGAGAGCTAGTAGAGATGCAGCAATAAGGAGAGGGGGATAATGGGTGAGGTTGGGGGTGCTGCTGCATGGCATTTTAAGTTAAAATTAGATAGATTCAGCCTATTATGGATGAAAGATAAATGACTTTAGCAGAAGAAACCAAAGACTTTTTAATGCAATATAAGGATTTTGCCATGATAGCATCAGGTTACAGGTTGTACAGAAGTGACATACAAGGACAATCAGTGCTGCGGGGTGACATATGCATGGAAGAGATTGAGGATAGCAAGAAAAGTTATGACTGATGGAGAAGAGCAGGAGGGTTGTCGATCTTGTAAATCATAAAAAACAAAAATATAGATCTCCACATTTGGATGGGAAAAACGACCACGGTGAATGACATGCAGGATTAACAGTTTTGAAATGAGGAAGCCAACGATTATTTGAGGAGCAGATCTTGCCTGAAGTAAAAAACACAGTCTCCACAGAAATGGGCATAAGTCTAAGAGGCTAGAAAAAGGCAAGGGAAATCAGCACAAAGAGAAAACAATTGCCATGTCTGTAGTTCAAACAAGAGATGCAGGAGCAGTACCTATGGAATTAAGGCAAACACTGCACAGCAGCAACCATGCAGTCATGTCTCCTTCCTACCAGATGAGGGTGAAAGTCAGTAAAAGTGGCATGAATTTATAAAATAGGTAGTACCCCTGAAGTTGGCAAATAGTGATATGAAGTTACATCAAAGGACAGAAGCTAAGATGGGGTAGAGAAGCTTCTGCAAATTTCATGGAACAAAAATTGTTGAAGGACTGCCCTGGGTGAAGTGGCACAAGTTTCCCCAAATAGGAAACTTCACCCTCTGATACCCTTACTTAACATAAGCACATCTGAGGTTACAGAAACTTATCCACAGAATATCCTTCTTAATGGAAATGGAGTGAGCAACATAAATAGTCAACCTGTATCTTTACTTTCTTACCTGCTATAGGTATTATGGTAATATATGTGGTCAGATGCATATGACATTTTGCATTGATATGTTGCATCAGGCTTGCATTACACTATTCACATGCATGTTGCACATACACTTACCTTTATTGTGATCCAAATACTTGATCAGGTTGAATAAATGTGTCAGCAGTGTCACCTAGATTGCTTACAGATTGGTGTTAGCATACCACAATCTAGTAGTGGTGGCAGTGGTACTGCTATAGCCATATGTACAGGGTCATGTTGTGCAGCAAGTCACCAAACCATGACATCATCATCTTCATCATCATGCTGCATGACTACTCGATAGTTGTCTGGACAGGAGAATTGCATCATTAAACATGTACTCATATTCTCTTTGCTTCTTGATGTTTTTGACTGTGTCTGATTGCATGCCTTCTGACTTTCCATTGAGGACCTTTTACCAGTGTCAGAAACCACAGTTCTAGGGATATGGCACATCCTCTACCATCTGAGCATTCATTATGGCACCTGCTTGAAATGCATGATCTAGGGAGCTTTATCAGTTCTGAGGATATCAAGTTTGAAACATAAATTTCCTATGTCTGTGTGGATTTTTACAAAATGACAGCCCAGATCGATTACAAAGGCCAGGTTATTAATGGCATTTTGCTCCCAATGGCAGTGTATGTAAGTCAATAGTATATTAATGTTTGGAATTTTCTTAGAGCATGGAGTCACCATAATAGACATTTTGAGGTTGGTGAGAGTTGGGATAATGGTTAAGGTGTTTACCTCACAGACACAAGGTATGTATTTGTGCTGTTTTGCATGGTGCATCAAACAAGTAAAAAAATAAAACAATATTTCACTCACTGATGTTTGTGAAATGCTGGTGGTATTACTTGCTGGACTTTGAAATATCTCCATGGCAGAATATCCCCTTCTGTGCTTATTCTGGTTTGCATTTGAATGTGTTGTCAGTAGACACTATGCACTACCTTGTCTTGGCACATGTGATACAGTAGGTTCTGAGATGTGGAATCTGTGAGATAACAGTCTGTTTGCTCAGCTAGTGGACTCATTAGAATTGGACACCATAACCACTGCCATGGTCTTTTGCAAACAATTATGTTGCTGCTTTTTGTTACGTGACTGCGGTTGGAGGCATTCCAGTAATAACTAGCTGGCACCCATGCTGTTATTATTTTTCACTGCTCAGTTTTTGAAATAGGAGGATTTATGTTCTGTACAATGCACCTCATTATTAGCTGCTAATTATGTCATATCTCATGTTGTACTGAAATAAACAGATATTTGTTCTGTGCAGGTGTTTATCTGAAAAAGAAAATCTTAGCCAAGGTATAGATTTGTCTCTGTTGACCACATTATCTGAGTGTTTTTTCTCATCACTGAAACAGTGCTGCATCTTAGTCACATGACTTTTAGGAGTCATCTGTCAGCATAAACACAGATGTGTGTGTGTGTGTGTGTGTGTGTGTGTGTGTGTGTGTGTGTGTGTGTGTGTGTGTGTGTGTGTGTGTGTGTGTGTGTGTTATGTGTTAATAGCTAAGCTATACATTTACTTGTTAAATTTTAAGTTAAGTTTCACATCTAGAAGGAGCTGATAAAAATTAATCTGATTTTAACTATGTGATAGGACATATACAGTTCAGAAGAGAAATAAAAGTTGCTTCAAGTCAGGAATTTTCATTGTGATATACATGGTTATTTTAGAAAGACTCTTGTGCAGGGAAACCTCCCCTGAAGGCTGTGTATACTTTCTTTGTTGTAAGAATTATTGGCTATGGTACAGAAATTGTTGGAACAGAAAGTCTAACAGCTGGATAATTGCTTATTACAAATTCCCCAGGGGATTATCAAAATTTGGAAAAAAAGCCTCCTTACTAATTACTAGGGCATCTTTCATCACCTTATGAGTACTTCTTACTTTTAGCTATTCCCTGGTTTCTTCTGATTTTAGCACTAATCAGATTTTCGTTTGAATAACATTACTCAGTGTTAGTCTGTGTTGTCCCTGTACCCCTGTTGTAACTGGAGAGGCTGCATTTGCTAAGTAACCTTGACATTTTTTTGCCAGCATTTCTTTATTACAAAATTGTCTCCTGTGTTTGCATGTTGTTTCTAGTGGTGGTATTAAATGCAATGGCACATTTTTACACAACTGGTATTAAACGGGAGTGCAGGCAGGCAGTAATAAATCAGTAAATAATCATTTTGCAGAATCCATGCTTTATGCTGAGAGATAAATGTAAAATATATGTGGCATTGATATGTTTTGTATACCCCTGTAAATATCAGGCAGGTTAAGGACAGATTTAGTTATCTGGATAGTTGATCCATTGGTGACATTATGGCAAATGCCAAGTAAAATGTCATCTGAAATTGGCAACATTTGTTTTCACCCTCTGATACAGTCTGCAAGTGAATAGGTGAGCGAACAACTAGCAAAACTGCTTCTCTCCTTTGAAATTATCATTATCACTAAGAAGCAAAGGATTCAGTACATTGTTGCAAATGAACAAGCATAACAAAAGCAGACATACAATGCAACAAACTTTCTGGGATACGCACACAACAGTTAACACTGGACTTAGGTAGAAATACCCACTTCTGTGTTACTGAAAGAACTGGACCACCATTTATAGCTAGAACAGGTCTGCAGAAGTTTTGTTACATTTCCATTGTTGAATTGTGAAATCCTGATTTTTGGGTCTATATTATAACAGTGAATGCTTAAAATAGTGAACGCTGTATAATTGACCCTAAAATATCAAAACGGCAAAATGCCGAACACACGGAACAGCAATTTATTTTCCAGGGAAAAAAATCGCTGCTCTGTAAAAAAAAAAAAAAAAAAAAAAAAACAAACACAAAATAAAGTGGGGGGCTTTGCCCCAACACCCCCAATGTGGGGGGCTGTGCCCTCCACCCCCCTACTAAAATAAGCCAACTCTGAGATTGCACCACAGTGGAGGAAATGGCAATGTCCCAAAAACCGCCCAGTGATTTTTTTCCCCTGGGAAAAAAATCTCTGTTCTGTGCATTCGAGATTTTACCGTTTCGATTAAAAAAGTTTGATTAAACAGCATTCTCGATTTTAAGCGCTCTTTGATTTAATAGGGAACCTGATTTTTGATAGAGTACACTCACTATAGCAAAGGTGCACTATATGCTAAGAGATAGGGAAAGCACACGCATTTCACTGCAAGTTTGAAAAAAGCTGGTGTTCTGCCAGTTCACAGGGAGCTGAATACACTTTTAGGTAATTATGTATTTGTTCATGCATTTGATCAGAAGTAAACATCTAATCTGTATGCAGTCATAAAAGGGGCTACAATTAATTGTTTTGCATGTGTGTTTTAATGTTTGGTTCCTGCATCCCAGAGTAGCTATTGTGTAAAGGAAGAAATTAGTTGTAGTAAAAGGAGCATCACTATATGATACATGTTCTTTGGGTATAATCCTTAGTTTCTATGTGTGTTGAATCTTGTCATTGTGTTTATTATTTAGCTGTGAATAATTTGCTTAGCATGAACTCTATGAGTTTAATGCTAATATTTTAAAAATTAAATGAAAATGTTTTTAATTTAGTTTATTTTTGGCATTCATGCAGGTAAGAAATGCACTGTATTTGGGCGACAAAAGCTTATCTAACAATTAGTGCAGATGAGTAAGGCTGTAAGCTAATAAGGAGCTGCTTCCGCTAGTACAAGGATTGATTCATTCAACCTATGTTTGCCATCCATGTGACACTGACCAGGTCACTTCAGACAGATGCTCCAGAGAAGGGATTTTTGTGTACAGTAGGCTGTCCCAGGCTGTTAACAAATGTGTTACATATTTTTCTTTACAATATCTGCACCCTTCACATAGTTGTTAATCAGTTTTGCACTATATTTTATTTGCCTATGAACCCAGTAAGTCTCTGGTAGTTACTGGATTTCCAGATGCATTTTTAATACATTTAATACATATCAGTTTTCAAAGGAAGAGAAATTTACTGCTGCTATTACTGTACTTTGTTTAATTTAGCAAACAGCTGTCACTGTTTTAAATTAACCAAATCTTGGATTAGTGCAAAACAGGGACACATTGCTGTGCTTGAATTTGGATTATAAGAATCTTTTTTTTTTTTTTTACTTTTTTTCAGTTGCATAACAGTCTCTGTGCCATTCTCCCACTTCTGTTCTATTCTTAGATACTGACTTGATTTGTAACATTGCAGTACGGTAACACTTCTTCCAGATAAATGTAACTATCCTCAGTGTTGTTTTGTATAGGGAAATATAATGGTCTCTCATGCTTAAGAATGGATTGTTAATCAATTATTACCATGCAGAAACCTCTCAACTGTACAGATTTTTGCAGAATGTCTAGATTTTTGCCTCACATTTTTGGCCTGTTTTTCATAAAATTGTGGTTTTCTGGCAAATTAGTGGCAAATCATTAAAGACTGAAGTTAGAAAATAATGAGTTTCAGACTTCATACCCTATAGAAAATTCATGATAATGTAAAACCTGCCATTCTCTCAACTTTCTAAGTTTGTAAGCACAATATTTAAATATTGTTCCTATTTTTGAGTCTTTGTCCCACTTTTATTAATGGCTTTGTCCAGATTTCTTGCTCTAAGAAGTTGAGAGGTAAGGCCATGCATGCTATACTTTTAGTGTTCTGGGGAGGTCTTCAGATGTTCTAGTTACAGCTACAGTGCCCCTATTATGCCCCAGAAAGAAAGGAAACTTGGAGTTAAAACTATTTGTAGTTTTTGTCAGTAGACAGTGTCCACTTCTTAACTGCCACCACATATCCACAGTGTCAAGTATCTAATATGAGAATGTTTCTTCATTAGTTGTTTCAACCTCTGCTGCATTTGATTCTATGTAAATCCCAAGTAAAACTCTTTTTGCAGAACTTCACCTTCCACCACATATAACGGGATGTTTACTGTGTCCAGTGTAGCAGAAATGCCATTTTCTGCAAGTGAAGGCATTGCAGGCATAAATCTTGATATCTTCATAAAAAATGCTATTGATTTCTTATCCACCACTGACATTAACACTGGGTGTCTAAGTAACCTGTGTCAAGTTCTTCTATTTGTAATTAAGTTATATGTTTTACTGCCTTAGATAATATTATTCTTCATATTGACAATGAAGGATGCTGTATATTTTCATTTCTAGTACCTCTGTCCTATCCTTCCACTACAGGGTCTCAATATCTGTATTTACCATGTGGACCAGAGAAATGTTTTCTCATCCTGACAACCACTTACAGACAGAATAAGATAAGTGTCTATGGTGACTGCTGCTTCATTGTTTTTCTGCTAGCATTTCCACCACTTGCCATACATTTTATAATTTTACATATTGATTGAAAACAGTGACGTGTAGGATCCTACCATGTGAAATTTACCACTGGCATTGTATGATCTGTACATTACGGTGTTCTCATAAAGGAACACCGTTTGAGACTGATTTACATTATATGGCATCACATCTATATGCAATGTTCTCACATCTTTAGATAGAAAAATGAGACAAAATAAATCAGAACTTAACCTTATGAGCTTCTGCTTACTTTTGTGATCCTTTATTTATAAGCTTGGCAATGGTTTGGATTTTAGTAAAAAATCTCAGAAGGACTTGTAGAGCCCCAGGAATGTAATCCAGTACTATATCAGAAACATGCTTGCAATAACAGAAGTGTATCTTATCAAGTAAGGCCCATTGGTATAGTGATGACATTTTAACTGCAATGGTCTCACAAATTACATTTTTGTGTCCATATTCACATTGACAGACTTGCAATTTTTAAACATGCTCATCATTCTACTTTAATGATATCACTTTCCAAATTCTAATTATAGTACATAGTACCTAGTATTTTTAATCCACCATTAACACCATTGTGGAAGCTTTCCTCAATACAACTGAGCATGATGTGAGAAATTTATTGAGTTCCAAACCTAATGATATAGGTTCATTGGTTCATAGGAGGTTACTAGGCTAGCAGCCCTAGAGCCTTTATAAGCCTAGCTATGTTAATCCCAAGTATCCCCATTTGTTCTTTTTGGGTGCGTTGCAAAACAAATTTATGAACAGATCAGGTCTGTGGTCAACACCGACTACCTCTGTCCATGACGGCATGGGTGCCACCCCAGAGGTGTATGTGTGGTCTCCCATCCAATTATCTAGGTTGTCTTTGAATAGGGTCAATGAGGAACTCTGTTTTACCTGAATAGAAAGTCTATTCCAGAGAAGCGTCCATCTCTGGAAGACATATGTGTCTCTCCACCATGTTCTGTTAATGTCACAAAATAGATTGAGATCCCTAGAGTAAGTGACTCTTGTGCCATCTGATTTGCAGATGTGTAGCATTTCCATTAGAACAGGGTTGGAGATTGCCCTAGGGGCCAGGCAGAAGTCAACTCTCAGCAACCTATAAGATACAGAGTAAACCGACACAGCTTTCAGCCTGTCCATGTAGCTTGTGGTTTGCAGTCCCTGTATTTTGCTAGTGAAAAACCTCTGAGATCTCTCCAGCTGCTGAGGTGTCTGGTGAAGAACATGCAAAAGGGTGCATTCTACTCTATTAGTGGTCTGATTAGGGTTGAGTACAGTGGGATTATAACTTCCCTTGACCTGGATGCTACACCCTTGCTTATGAGGTATGCTACATAGAAGCTTTCCTTACCACTATGGAAACTTGGTGGTCAAAGTTCAGACTGCTATCAAATTGTGTTCCCAAGTCTCGCACCCCTGGGTTGGTACTCGGGGGGGGGGGGGTTGCTGCCAATATTGTAATATGTACGTAATTCCATTTTACCAAATGGAATAATAATGCATTTTTTTTTAATTTAGTTTAGAGCATGACTTTGGCAACAATCATTTGTTTGTGTTAGCCTTTTGTGTAATATGTTGACATCATTGGGTGACTCAATGATTGCTCCTAGTATGTAATCATCAGTGAACTTGGAGAGCCAAAGGCAGTCTACTTTGGCTTGGAATACTGGGAAATTGCTGCCAAACAGTAAGGGGCCCAGCACTATCCCCTGTGGTACTCCACTGGTGATGAATCTACTGGTGGAGGTGGAGTCACCAATTCTGACAGTGTCTGTTCCATTGGTGAGCCAACTGGCTATCCATCTAGTAATGTAAGGCTTAATTGCTATATGGGAGAGTTTTTCAATGATCCCAGAGTGGTGAATTTTGACAAAAGCCTTGGCAAGGCCGAGGTAGGCTGTGTGCAGTGCCTTACCTTCGACGATGGCTTTGGTGACATTTTCAAAGAAGTCTACCAGGTTTATTAAGCATGACCTACCCTAAAAGTCAAACTGGGCTGGGTCCAGCATCTGGAGATCACCTATGTCTTTGCCGATAAGGTCCATGACAATTCTTTCCATGGCCTTGAAGATGAGGATGATTAGACTTATTGGTCTGTAGTTCCCAGGATCAGTTGATGCCCCCCCCCCCCACTTTGTGTAGGGGGATTACTGCTGCTGTTCTCCATTCTGCAGGAACATGGCCAGTTCTCAAGCTATGATTAAAGACAATGCCAATTGGGTCTGTTAGGTCTTGTTTTAGATTGTTTAGCAACCAACCTGGGATATTATCTGGTCCCACTGAGGCCATGGTTTTGGCCTTGGCAAGTGCAGAGATGACCTGTTCTCTAGAGATACTAGGCAGAGGGGATGGTGTCAGCTATGCTTTGGGACATGGTAGGTGGGGATGGGGGGGGGGGGTGAAGTTTCCACTGAATCTGTCAGCCAGGAGGTTGTCGATATCTTCTGGTGTAGTATGAGTGATCCCCTCTATAACCACTTTGGCACATAGCTGGGCATTCCCTTTTAGACTTTTGACATACCTAAAGAATGCCCTATGATTATCCTTGGCTAGGTATGCTATTTTTAGTTTCATAATTTGCTTTAGAAGGCTTTACAAGATTTCTGATTTTCCTGTTTAAGCTAAGGAGGTACTCCTCCGCTGCAGGGTGATATCCCTCTTGCTTTTGGACAATAGTTTCTTCCTCTTATTATGTAATCTGTTTATACCTGAAGTCCACGACGGTGGCTTGTTTTTATAGGAAGACCTATTTTTGATCTGGTCAGATAGACCAGAATTTATGCAGTCAATTAAGTGTTTGTACAGGGCATTTTATCAACTTTCTTAGTTTGTAAGCACAATATTTAAAAGTTGTCCATATTTTTGAGTCTTTGTCCCACTTTTATTTATGGCTTTGTCCAGATTTCTTGCCCTAAGCAGTTGAGAGGTAAGACCATGCATTCTATACTTTTAGTGTTCTGGGGAGGTCTTCAGATGTTCAAGTTACAGCTACAGTGCCCCTATTATGCCCCAGAAAGAAAGGAAATGTAGAGTCACAACTATTTGTAGTTTTTGTCAGTAGACAGTGTCCAATTCTTAACTGCCACCACCTGTACACAGTGTCAAGTATCCAATATGAGAATGTTTCTTCATTAGTTGTTGCAACCTCTGCTGCATTTAGTTCTATGTAAATCCCAAGTAAAACTCTTTTTGCAGAACTTCACCTTCCACCACATATAACAGGATGTTTACTATGTCCAGCAAAGAAGAAATGCCATTTTCTGCAAGTGAAGTCATTGCAGGCATAAATCTTGATATCTTCATAAAAATGCTATTGATTTCTTATCCACCACTGACATTAACACTGGGTGTTGAAGTAACCTGTTTCAAGTTCTTCTATTTGTTATTAAGTTACATGTTTTCCTGCCTTAGATAATATTATTCTTCATATTGACAATGAAGGATGCTGTATATTTTCATTTCTAGTACCTCTGTCCTATCCTTCCACTACAGGGTCTCAATATCTATATTTACCATGTGGACCAGAGAAATGTTTTCTCATCCTGACAACCACTTACAGACAGAATAAGATAAGTGTCTATGGTGACTGTTGCTTCATTGTTTTTCTGCTGGCATTTCCACCACTTGCCATACATTTTACAATTTTACATATTGATTGAAAACAGTGACGTGTAGGATCCTACCATGTGAAATTTACCGCTGGCATTGTATGGATCTGTACATTACGGTGTTCTCATACTCTAATGGAACACCCTTTGAGACTGATTTACATTATAAGGCATCACATCTATAAGCAATGTTCTCACATCTTTAGATAGAAAAATGAGACAAAATAAATCAGAACTTAACCTTATGAGCTTCTGCTTACTTTTGTGATTGTTTATTTATAAGCTTGACAATGGTTTGGATTTTAGTAAAAAATCTCAGAAGGACTTGTAGAGCCCCAGCAATGTAATCCAGTACTATATCAGAAACATGCTTGCAATAACAGAAGCATATCTTATCAAGTAAGGCCCATTGTTATAGTGCTGACATTTTAACTGCAATGGTCTCACAAATTACTTTTTTGTGTCCATCTTCACATTGACAGACTTGCAATTTTTAAACATGCCCATCATTCTACTTTAACGATATCACTTTCCAAATTCTAATTATAGTACATAGTACCTAGTATTTTTAATCCACCATTAATGCCATTGTGGAAGTTTTTCTCAAAACAACTGAGCATGATGTGAGGAATTTATTGAGTTCCAAACCTAATGATATAGGTTCATTGGTTCATAGGAGGTTACTAGGCTAGCAGCCCTTGAGACATTATATGCCTAGCCATGTTAATCCCAAGTATCCCCATTTGTTCTTTTTGGGTGCGTCGCAAAACAAATTTATGAACAGATCAGGTCTGTGGTCAACACCGACTACCTCTGTCCATGACGGCATGGGTGCCACCCCAGAGGTGATTTTCTGGCCTCCCATCCAAATATCTAGGTTGCCTTTGAATAGGGTCAGTGAGGAGCTCTGTTTTACGTGAATAGGAAGTCTATTCCAGAGAAGCGGCAGTCTCTGGAAGACATATGTGTCTCTCCACCATGTTCTGTTAATGTCACAAACTACGTTGAGATCCCTAGTGTGAGTAACTCTTGTGCCATCTGATTTGCAGATGTGTAGCATTTCCATTAGAACAGGGTTGGAAATTACCCTATAGGCCAGGCAGAAGTCAGCTCTCAGCAACCTATAAGATACAGAGTAAAGTGACACAGCTTTCAGCCTGTCCATTTAGATCATGGTTTGCAGTCCCTGTATTTTGCTAGTGAAAAACCTCTGAGATCTCTCCAGCTGCTGAGGTGTCTGGTGAAGTACATGCAAAAGGGTGCATTATACTCTATTAGTGCCTGATGACGGTTGAGTACAGTGGGATTATAACATCCTTTGACCTGGATGCTACACCCTTGCTTATGAGGTACGCTACATTGAAGCTTTCTTTACCACTATGGAAACTTGGTGGTAAAACGTCAGACTGTTATCAACCTGTGTTCCCAAGTCTCACACCCCTGGGTTGGCACTCTTGTAATTGTCAATTGTCTGTCAATATTGTAATATGTACGCAATTCCATTTTACCAAAAGGAATGATAATGCTTTTTTTTTTGCATTTAGTTTTAGAGCATGACTTTGGCAACAATCATTTGTTTGTGTTAGCCTTTTGTGTAATATGTTGACATCATTGGGTGACTCAATGATTGCTCCTAGTATGTAATCATCAGTGAACTTGGTGAGACAAAGGCAGTCTACTTTGGCCTGGAATTCTGAGAAATAGCTGCCAAACAGTAAGGGGCCCAGCACTATCCCCTGTGGTACTCCACTGGTGATGAGTCTACTGGTGGAGGTGCAGTCACCAATTTTGACAGTGTCTGTTCCATTGGTGAGCCAACTGGCTACCCATCTAGTAACGTAAGGGTTAATCCCTATATTGGAGAGTTTTTCAATGATCCCAGAATGCGGAATTTTGTCAAAATGCTTGGCAAGGCTGAGGTAGGCTGTGTGCAGTGTCTCACCTTTGACCATGGCTTTGGTGACATTCTCAAAGAAATCCAACGGGTTTAATAAGCATGACCTACCCTAAAAGCCAAACTGGTTTGGGTCCAGCATCTGGAGATCACCTATGTCCTTGCTGATAAGGTCCATGATAATTCTTTCATGGCCTTGCAGATGTGGATGGTTAGACTTATGGGTCTGTAGTTCCCAGGATCAGTTGATGGCCGCCCCTTTGTGCAGGGGGATTACTGCTGCTGTTCTCCATTCTGCAGGAACATGGCCAGTTCTCAAGCTATGATTAAAGAGAATGCCAATTGGGTCTGCTAGGTCTTGTTTTAGATTGTTTAGTAAGCAACCTGGGATATTATCTGGTCCCACTGTGGCCATGTTTTTGGCCTTGGCAAGTGCAGAGATGAACTGTTCTCTAGAGATACTAGGCATAGGGGATGGTGTCAGGTATGCTTTCGGACCTGGTAGGTGGGGATGGGGGGGTGAAGTCTCCACTGAATCTGTCAGCCAGCAGGTTGGTGATATCCTCTGGTGTAGTATGAGTGATCCCATCTATAACCACTTTGGCACATAGCTGGGCATTCCTTTTTAGTCTTTGGACATACCTAAAGAATGCCCTATGATTATCCTTCGCTAGGCATGCTATTTTTAGTTTCATAATTTGTTTTAGAAGGCTTTACAAGATTTCTGATTTTCCTGTTTAGGCTAAGGAGGTAACTCTTCCTCTGCAGGGTGATATCCCTCTTGCTTTTGGACAATAGTTTCTTCCTCTTATTATATAATCTGTGTATACCTGAAGTCCACCACGGTGGCTTGTTTTTATGGGAAGACCTAATTTTGTTCTGGTTAGGTAGAGCAGAGTTTATGCAGTCACATAAGTGTTTGTACAGGGCATTTGCGTACACTTCTGAATAGTGATCAGTGATGTCTGTGATTGCTGGTGGTATGAAGCTTTTTACATCATCGCTTAAGTAGGTCGTAGTTAGCTTTGGTAAAGTTTTTTACTCTTTTTGTTTCTGTGAGGGTGTCACTTCCAGTATTTACTTCAAATTACACTAATCTGTGGTCTGACCTAACAACGGGGTGCATCACACATGGAGAAGTACAGTGACCCCCCATGTTGGTGAGTATTATGTCCAGAACATTAGCGCTCCTAGTGTGGGTGCAGACTATCTGATGCAGAGCATTTGTGTTAAAGTTCCAGAACCTCTGGGTGAGCATGTTTCTGCTCATGAATGTCCCCCACTCTATTGAAGGATAGTTGAAATCTCTCATGACTAAGGATATGTGCTGTATGGTGAGGGATTCCGATAGATGAAGGTAAGCAATGTGCTTATCCTGGTTCACAGTAGGGTATCTCTAGCTAGCAATAATGTGGTATGGTACTTTCCCAATAGTTAATAGGACATGGAGTAGTTTGACAGAGTCATGCTGTCTGACAAGTCTCAAAGTGTATTTGATTTTAATGAAGATGGATACACCTCCACCTTTGGTTCCTTCATGTTTATTTTGAGGTCTGAATATGTCAAAGGTATTGTAGCTTTGCATGGCCTGGATGCTCTCAACAACCTTGAACCATGTCTCCATAAATGCACAGACGTCAGCATCCTCTAAGGTGAGGAGTGCTTCCAGGGAGTGCAGTTTCGTGTTTGAACTCCTTTGCATTGAGCAGCACGACCCTGAATTTGTATCGATTAGATTTTGTTACATTGGAATATTTGCTGTTTTGACATAATTTTAATGCTAGTGAAAAAAGAAGCATTATTTGATCTTAAAAATAATGAAAACCTGTATATCACTAAAGCTCATAAAGGAAATGCTATAGTTATATTGGATTATTCTAATTATTGTTAGCAAATGCTTTTATTATTAAATGATGTAGATTTTTATAAAGACGTAGTTTGGACAAAAATTAAGGCAAGTTACAGTTTGATTGATTCTTACATTGAGGAATGGTTAGTGGAAAGGCTTACAAATAATGAGCTAGCCAATTTTTTGAGCATATGCAAGCCAAAACTTAGTTAAAATTTTGGCAAGCTTAAGCTTCATAAGTGTTTAGAAAAGCTGCTTTTTAGACCGATTGCTGCCAGCCAAGACAGTAGGACTGTAGCCTTGGTGATTCTTGTTGGCAAATATTTGTAAACGTTGGTATGCAAAGGTGAATCTTTTATTAAAGATTCATGTGATTTTATTAAAAGCATTTCCAAATTAAATTAGATGAGAATATTGTGCTAGTGACAGCAGATATTACATCTTTATATATAGCGTTTCTGAATGTGGAGGGTTTAGAACTTGTAAATAAGGAGTTATATTCTTCCCATATGTTTTCTGCTCAACAAGTAAGGTTGTTTGCTGAACTATTGGATGTGATATTATCTTATATATTTTTTTTTGAGATTTCATAGAAAGCATTTCCAATAAATTAATAGTGTAGCGATGGGAGCTGCTATGGTTCTCAGTTATGCCAATTTATTTATGACAGGATTGGAGAAGGAATATAAGTAAGTAAGTATTTCAATTCTGTTTTAGTCTATAAATGTTTTATTGTTGATATATTTTTTATGGAAAGATCATTTGATGGAATTAAATAATTTCTTTATTTATTTTAATAATGTTTCCACATTTTTAAAATTTACATTTACCATAGATTTAAATGGTATTCATTTTTTTGATGTGACAGTTTATAAAAATGTAAGAAAGATGTATTACATATTAAAATGAATAAAAAAAGAAGTTCAGAGTAATACGTATTTGCATTTTTAAAGCATGCATCATGCCAAACTAAAAGAAAATATAATTAGGGGCAATTTATTAGAGATAGTAGGCTCACTGATGACTCTAGCATTTTTTACATGTATGTGGTTTACTGAAGCAAAAGTTTTAAGGGAGAGGCTATCTTAGAGTTTTAATTTATAAATTATACAATGAGATAGATAGATTTAAATGGTATTCATGTTTTCAATGTGACAGTTTATAAAATGTAAGAAATATGTATTATATGTTAAAATGCATAAAAAAGAAGTTCAGAGTAATATTTATTTGCATTTTTAAGCATACATTATCCCAAACTAAAAGAAAATATAATTAGGAGCAATTTATTAGAGGTAGTAGGCTCACCGATGACTCTAGCATTTTTTTTACAAGTATGTGCTTTACTTCAGCAAAGGTTTTAAGGGAGACGTATCCTAGAGTTTTAAGTGATAAATTATACAATGAGATAGATAAATAAAGGGAAGTGTTTGTGAGATGGAATTTTGTAATAAAGAAGTTAGAGGTGTGAACAAAGAATATGCAATGGCATGTCTTTTGAGCAATTATGTAGAAGAAAAAAGTATTAGAAGGCTTATTATGAATGATTGGATTATTTTTATGAATTTCCCTGATACTAGGAGGATCATGGGTGAAACTCCTAAGTTTATTAGCAAAAAAGGATACAAATTTAGAAGACTTTTTTTTTCAGGAGTCCCAGTCATAGAACTGAGGGTACTGTGGTGGGTATGTATAAATGCCAGTCTTATAATTAGTGTAAGCTTGCTAGAAAAGATACTGAATTTTTTGTTGAAAGTAACAATTTTATGTAGGCTTAACAGAAAATATTCATGTAAATCTAAATTTGTAGTATATATTAGTTTATGTGTAATATGTAATGTGTTTTATATAGGAAGAACTATTAAGAGAATTCAATGCTAGAATTTATTAACATTTGCATGCTATTGAAAAAATGGATATGGGCAATGCATTGGAGAAACATGTTTTACAAGAGCATTTGAATTTTGCTGAGACCAATGTTAACAGTAAAAACAAAAATGATTTATTGTTTAGTATTATAGACCTGGTTATTAATTATGAAAGGAATTCTGAGGCTGACGATGAATTAGAGTGGAAGGAATACTTCTGGCAGGTTAGATTGGATGCTTCTAGGTATCCATGGTTGAATGATAAAGAAAATTTTAAAGTAGAATTGCAGAGAAAAAAATGTTAAAGCACTGATGTGAATTAATTGATGGCAATTATGCAATTAAGTGAATTATTTAAATATCTGAGTAATAAAAAACTGCAGTGGTGGTGCTGCGGTAGCGTTGTCGCCACACAGTAAGACGTTGTCCTGTTTGATTCTCAGGTAAAGCGTCTTCTGTGTGGAAACATGCGTGAATGGGCATACCTTCGTTGAAGGTTGTGCATCAGAGCTGGCAACTCAGTACGTAAAAATCTGCTGCCAATCATTAGCAGACCGGAGTTCCGCTGTGGTGACCCCTCACCGGGAAAAGCCGAAAGACACATTTAAATATCTGAGTAATGATAAAGGGGATGGTCTGATGAAGTTTTATTTCAAATGAGAGCACTTACCACTATCCGAAAAAGTGTGTGTGTCTTCTTTTTATTTCTCCAGGTAGTATTTCATTTATAGTACATAGCTGTAAGCCTCAGAAGTGCTTCTGAATATTTATTGTGAAATCACTCTTTTTTGAAGTCACTCTTTGCTATGTAACACCAAACTAACTGCATGTTAAAATATATTTGGTTCTACTATAAGTACGCAGAGGATTTCAACTCAAAGCTAAAGGTTTTGCCAGTATTATGAGATGGCATTCTGTGTTTCAAATGTTCCCTCAAGCACTTGAAAATTGTCATTATTTTGACATCTCCTTCCCAAAGTGGTGATTGTTTCAAAGCAAGTCAGGAATACTGTTCCATAACACCAATCATGATTCTGTTTTTGCTGGTCAAAATTCTGGTTGCTGTAAGACACGCTTAACATGTCTTCATAGCATCTCCAGTGCAACTGTATCTTAGTTGATTTTCAATAAATGAAGTAAAAGGGAGTGAGTTTGGATAGAGAAGGCATTTGTATATTTCATAAATGATACAAAAAAGAGGGATTATATTTGAAATATAGCAGAGATGCTATACTAGGCTTGGAAAGGGTGTTAGGAGAGTACAGTACAGAAAAAGTCACGTCTCAAGATCAAAGTACATAATCCATAAAATGCTTGAATATAAGGAGACTCCATCATTAATGTAACAGTTACACCATGTTATACTCGCATAGGAATTACAAACAGGTGACTGCAGAATCCATAGAGGACTTAGGAATAATATTTTGCAATAGATATAAAGCATATCTCTATAAAAGTCGCACAAAATCATGTCGTCTGTATGAAACCTTCATCTGGATATGTAAAAAGACAGAGAATACATATGAATGAAATCATTTAACTTTGTACCATATATAAAACATCAATAAAATGTGTGAAATAGCGGTAGAATTTAGTATTCACTGGTAATCTAAGGTTCTGTGTATGTGTCTGTCTGTCTGTCTGACTGCATGTGTTTATATGACTCCATGCAACACTAATGTTTTGTTGCTATTCTTCTTAGCACACTGCAAAGATATCACAAAGGTAAAGTGCAAGATAGTCCATGCTGCAGAGATATAAAAAATGTAAAAGTGCATTCTTGAGAAAGACCAGCTTTTCAGATGTAAATATGTATGTTTATTCATGATGATTAAATAGTGATAACAGTAGGTACAGCACACAAGTTACCAGACTTTCAAACATGATCTATGGGGTAAGAACATAATCAACTAGCAGCATGAAATAAACATGAAGGCAACAATGTCTACTCTGCTAAAAAAGATAACATCAGTATTTACCCCACCATGCACTGTTTCAGGAATACATTTTTATTGTTATTATTATTTTTTTATTTAAATTTTATTACACACCATGAGCACTGTTACCCGAAATACCTGGAACTTCCATTGTCATGAGGAGACAGGACGTTCTGAGGAAGGAAGCAAAAACAGCGCAGCTTGTATACTACAACACATGTAAAGAGAAATTACATGTACTAAATGGTTTCCCTACACGTGGTTGACAGGTAATTTTTTTATCACTAATTCCTTGATCCCTTTTCTCTAGTGTATATCTGGTTGTGTAGAAGGAGACTTGCTCCCTTTCTAAAACAACCTTTTTAGTTTTGTTTTAGGAAGCTATTGCACAGCCATTTCTGATTAGTAATTTATGTCACAGGTATTTTTCCATAGATCCTTCATATTTATACAACCTTTAAAAATCTGCACTTGCTCTTTAAAGTTAAGTGGTTCAAGAAAATGCTTATAATCCATTTGAGTAAATTCTTCACTGAAAAGAAACTTGTGATAATAAGAGGGTAAAGTCAAGAGATACAAGGTAAGTGGTAAACAGTAGCCATTGGAAAGTGTTAATTGATAGAAAGAGTGGTAGATGATTGCAACATCCATCCTAAAAAGGTAGTGAGGTGGAAACCAGTATAGCTGTTCAAAGGTTTATTGGACAAATGCAATTCTTTTATGGGGGTGGGGATAAATAGTTTATATTGCTGAACTTAAGAACAAGTAGAGCAACTGGAGCTATCAGGTTTGGTGAATCACATAGTCATTTGTCTGCCAACAAATTCTGTATTTTGGACATCTGTTTATTTGCAGATTCTGGCAGAATTCCTTATTGAACAGTACAGTTAGTGCTGCTTATTTTTTTATTTAAAGCCAGCATTGATGTTTAACTTATAAGAGGACTGAAAATGGCTTGTTGCCAAAATGTCAGGGAAACTGAATGAATAGACATCAGTCCATACAATCCCTGCCATATGAAGGATTCTAGGTAATAATATGACAAAACTAAAGAGAAAATACCATCCAATGTGTCACTCTCTGAAATATCAAGCCCCATGGAACTTTACAACTCATTGACAGAAGCCTCAGATCTAAAGCTAATAGTAAGTCAGAGTAGGAACTAAAATTATTTTTAAAGAAGCTGTAATACATTTCCAAAAGACAGTAACAGGAGTGCAAAACATTCCCTGAAATTTATAAAGATTCTCACTGCCAGTCATAACTAGCTAACATGGACTTGTCAGTTAATGGAACAGTGGAAATCTTTAACTCAGGATAAGGTAAAGCTGCACAGAGAAACACCTCATTGGCAGAAAATTGTCATGTCTTTGACCTGAACATTGCATTAAGAAAACTCAAAAAGACAAACTAATGAACCAAACACAAAAAAATACCTCCAAGGTACTCATTTTCATTATCCAATGTGTTTTAATAAAACAATAAACAAACCACTGAACAGAGTAATAGGCCATAAGCTCTTTCATCCTGTATAAAACCAACACTTCATCAGATAACTCCATTTAAAAAAAAACATTTAAATACCCCAGAACAGTGACGTAGACAAATGTAACCACCTCAAAAGAATCACCAATACCTTACACCCCCCCCCCTTTTTACACGTCACTAAAAAACCATTTATGCAGGTCAAGTAATACATAAAGCAGTAATATATAAAATGTAAATATATATTCAAAAATTAACAACAAACCAATAAATGAAATATCAATTTGTCTCTCTAATGGTTTAATCTAAGCACACTAGTAATTGAGACATGCTCATTCAAACCTGGGTACTTGGTTGTGTTTAACTGCAACTGCTAATAAATTTTGTTCTTTTCAAGAAGGACTGCCCAGGTACCTCCCCTCTCATTTTGTGATACCTTCTTTAAAACCACAGATTTAAACCAGTGTTTGTCATGGAGCATAATATGTTTAACTAGTTCATTGTTAACTTTACTTTTCCCAGTCTGATAACAGTGCTTACAAATATGTTTCTAAAGCGAGCGTTCAGTGTTAACAATATATTAAGCTGTGCATACTTGACACTATATGGTGTATACAACACCTTTTGTGGAACAATCATGTCTATCCTGAAAATATAATCTATGTCTCTTCATGGTCACATTAGTCCAAAGCAAAATGCATTTATAATAGTTACAGTGACCGCATTCTATAAACTACTAATGATTTATATTTATGGACTGGTCTTTCCAATATAGCCTTTAAAGTTAATCCATTTTTATAAATCGTACAAGTACAGTCATCAAATTTGTCTCATATATCAATAACTTCTTTTAAAATAGACCGATATTTATATTTTTTTTTATTGTATTTTGTCAATCTCCAAATTAAAGGTAGTGACATACCCACATGTTTAACTATTTGTAATCTTGTCTGAGTTTATCCTTATAACTAAGTTCCTTTCTCCATTTCCTAAAATGGGTTTAAAATAGCCTATTGATCTTGTATTTACTACTTCATCCTTTAAATTATTGACAAGATTAGGGGGATATCCTCTACTTAGGTACATTGACTTTAACTTATCACATTCCTCCATAACAATCTTTATCTCTCGTTACCATTCTAACTGCATGTAAAAATTGCCCTTTTACTACACTTCATTTATGAGAAAGGGGTTGTGGGCTAATAAAATGGGTGGGTTTTCTGTAAATACAGGCAACAGATACATTGTTATTAAAATCCTTTTCCAACATGACATCCAAGTAAGTTTATTTATCTGAGAGGTAAAACAAAGGAAGGAGGTAATACCATTAATATATGCCTGGAATCTACTTAATCCACCCATAAACTAAATATATTATCCAAGTATCATGTATGCGCCCTCAGACAATCATTAAACAACATGTCAGTAGGAATTTCTGTTCCCAAACAGCAATCACAATACTGGCAAATAGGGAGCAACAACTTGCCCTAAAGGCCACACCTTCCTTTGCAAAAAAATATTTACCCTCAAATAGTAAAAAAATATTTTTAACACACGCTGTAAGAGGTCTTCATACAGATTAATTTTATCCTGCTCGATCTTATAATGAGCTAGAAATTCACAAAACCACCTAACGCCTTCCTTGTGTGGAATCGCAGTGCACAGATCTTTTGCATCAATTGTCACAAAGATGTCATTTATATTAAATTACACTTGATTTATTTTATTAAGGAAATCCCATGAGTCCCTACATATTTATTATTAAGTGTTTCAACTTGTTATTCAGAAACTTAGCATAAGCACTGGTAATCGACCCCATAGCATCCACTACTGGGTGCAATGGGGGGGGAGTGTTCAAATCTTTATGGACTTTAGAGATTCCAAAAATATTAGGAATGGTAGGATAACTAATGCCGAAGTAATTAAATTCATCAATTATAATCCTACCCTCTATAAATAAGTCACTAATTTGTGTCTTAACTTTGTTATACATGCTATTTACTCCACTAAGAGTAATTGGAGTATAAGTAGTGTCATTCAATAAGTTAAGCATTTTTGTTTTATATATTACTTTACTCATCAACATCATGAATTTCTAGCTCATTGTAAGATCGAGCAGACTAAAATTAAGCTGTAAGAAGGACTCTTAGAGCTTGTGTTAAAAATTTTTTTTTTACTATTTGAGGGTAAATATTTTTTGAAAAAAGAAGAATGTGTGGCCATGAGGCATGTTATGGTTCCCTGTTTGCCAATATTGTGATGACTGTTTGGGAAAGGAAATCCCTATTCGACAGTGAGTTTAAACATTGTCTGAGGGAGTATCATGATACTTGGATGACATATTTATTTTATGGAAAGAAAGTGAGGATGAATTAAGTGGATTCCAGGCATATATTAATAGTACTACCGCCTTCCCTAGATTTGCCTCTCAGATAAATAAGGTTAAGATTGCTTATTTGGATGTCATTTTGGAAAAGAATTTTAATAACAATGTATCTGTTGCTTGTATTTACAGAAAGTCCACTTATTCAGACAGACTCCTCCATTTCACTAGAGCACATCCCCTTTCACAGAAAAGATCTGTATTAAAAGAGCAATGTGTGTGTGCCACTAGAATAGTGATGAGAGGTAAATATTTTATGGAGGAATGTGATAAGTTAAAGTCAATGTTTCTAAGCAGAGGATATCCCCCTGATCTTGTCAATAATTTAAAGGATGAAGTAATGAATAAAAGATGTATAGGTTAGTTTAAACCCATTTTAAGAAATGGAGAAGGAACTTAGTTATAGGGATACACCTGGACAAGACTATGGATAGTTATAAATGTGGGTTTGTCATTAGCTTTAATTTAGAGAGTGACAAAATAAAAGCAATATTATTAAAATATTGGTCTATTTTAAAAGAAGATTTTGATATAAAAGACAAATCTGATGACCACCCTTGTATGATTTATAAAAAAGGCTTAACTTTAAAGGCTATATTGGAGAGACCAGTCCATAAACCTAAATCATAAGTAGTTTGTAGAATACAGTGTTGTGGTCACTGTAACTATTGTAAATACATGTTGCTTTGTGATAATGTGACTATAAGGGGACATAGATTATATTTTCAGGATAGCTTTGGCCAGCTAAGATCTAGCTGTATTCAACTGGACGTATAAGAGAATTTAAGTACCTTTAAATAATACAACATTTGAATTGATTTATTTGTGTTGTATTGAATATTAACTGAACTGGAAGTTTTGTCTCTGTTTTTTCAGTTAGTGCTTGCTAGAATTTTATTGCCTGTTAGTAATTGCAGGCAGGGGTAGTCTCATTCATTGATATCCTGTCACGGCCTATTTAAGTGGTACATTTTGAAATATTTTCTGCTTAAAACCTCAGCTTTGGCTGGCTAAGATCTAGTTGTATCCAACTGGATGTATAAGAGAATTTAAGTACCTTTTATATGCAATTTTTTCAAATAATACAGCATTTTAATTGATTTATTTGTGTTGGATTGAATATTAACTGAAATGGAAGTTTTGACTCTGTTTTTTCAGTTAGTGCTTGCTAGAATGTTATTGCCTGTTAGTAATTGTAGGCGGGGGTAGTCTCATTCATTGATATCCTGTCACTGCCTATTTAAGTGGTACATTTTGAAATATTTACTGCTTAAAACCTCAGCTTTGGCTGGCTAAAATCTAGCTGTATTCAACTGGATGTATAAGAGAATTTAAGTACATTTTATCTGCACTTTTTTTTCAAATAATACAGCATTTTAATTGATTTATTTCTGTTGCATTGAATATTAATTGAACTAGAAATCTTGACTCCGTTTTTTCAGTTAGTTCATCACCCACCCTCCCTGTTTCTGTTTTGGTGTTAATCTTGGTGGCTTTGAAACTGCCTGCCCCTCTTGTAAATTTGTGTTTGAATATTCCTTCTGGGCCCATCTCATTTGCTCACTCAACTGAGTGCAGTGAGATCATATTCTGATTGCAGGCACTCCTACTGTGTACAAATAGAGCATCTGGGAAAGAAAAAAAATTAAGCTTGTTTCCTGCCTTTCCTGTAAGTGGTCTAGACTGTTTGTAGGCTTCTGTGCCCCCAAGCCTTTCTGTGTTGGAGTGAAGCCTTCTAGCTTAATTTTGTTTCTTAGAACTAGCCAGTTTTCTAGTTTCAGCACTCAAATCTGTTTCTTTAAACTCAGCACTTGTTCAGAATACGTTGTAAGCACTAAATAAGCTGCAAATTACTACGGCACTCAACATTCCTCACTTGTCTAGAGGAAAACAGTTTTTAGTACTTAATAAATAAGCACCTATCCAGGCATGTCTGAGGGTCAGCTCCCAGTGATTTCTCCTGCCTACCTGATGAATCTGGGTTTCTTGGGGCAATGCAGCAATTGCCTCATGTACACAGACAACCCTCTCCTCCTACCACCCAACACTACAACCTATGAGAGATGCACTTATATAGCCAAACTGGAAGCAAAGCTCTCTTCACCCAAGACTGAACTAGACAGTCAAGAGAAGAAGGTAAACACTTGCATCACACCACACTCATCACATAGTCCCTCAAAACCTACACCACCAAAACACACACATAGAAACACAAAACATACACCTACATTCGCGGAGGCTCTCATTAAAAACCTGCCCAAGCATCAGGGACCTACAAAGCAGAAACACAAGTAAACTCCACCCCCCCAACACAACCCAAATGCCACATAGCCCACAAACTCAGTGCGCCACTCAACCGCAATCCATAAGGCATAACAACGTACCCAACACTCTAGTCATAGGTGACTCTATAGTCAGGCACACTGATGTTCCAATCACCAGGCTAAACAAGGAGAAAGTTACTGTCAGCTGCCTGTCAGGTGCCAGGATCCACCACATAATGCACACACTCAGGTCACTCCACAGCAAGTACAAATATGACACTGTCATTGTCCATGTTGGTGTGAATGACCTGAGATGTACCTTCCGGGACTACATGAAAAGAGACATGGAGGAGATCTCCGATCTTGTAGCCCAGGTAGGTATGACCCTAGCCTTGAGTAGCATCCTGCCATCATCCAGAATGATACCACAGTACAAGGACAAAATGATTGACTTCAACAATTGGCTAAGATTCTGGTGTCATTCTAATGGGATCCAGTATTTGTCTGCCTGGGACGACATGATCGACAGACCACGATGCTTTGCCAGAGATGGCCTGCACCTGTCGCCCTTGGGATTCCAGATACTGGCTAAGGCTCTTGCCACTCCTATAGTGCCTTTTTTAGGCAAGGTTCAAATGACAAATTCACCACCGTAACAGGTACAAGCAAGCAAAATCTGAGGGTAATGCTACTCAATGCTAGAAGTCTAAACCTCAAAATACACTCACTCGAGACACTCCTTAAAATGGAGAACATCGACATCTGTGCAGTGACAGAGACCTGGTTCAAAGCTCCAGAGAAGACCTCTGCATTACCAGGCTATAATTCATACCACACCTTTCAGCCACCTAACCCGGAATGAAGCACTAAATTAAGGATATCCACACCTCCAATTATCCAAGTGCAACTAACTCTAGGCAAGACCGCAATCCAAATTGTAGCTTGCTACAGACCCCCCACCATACCCCAGGATTCCCACTCCTCATTTCTTGATACACTGGAAAGTATTAGTGTACAACCCAATACCCTAATAACGGGCAATTTCAACTACCCCACCATTAACTGGAAAAACTACTCATGTACCAACACATTTGCTCAACGTTTTCTGGAATTCATAAATTTCAACACCTTGGAATTACTTATTCACACCCCCACCAGGGCCAGCAATATCCTAGACCTGGTCATTACCAACATGGGCAACCAGTATTCCACATCAGAGGTCAATTCCTCGTTGGTCAGATCCGAACACAAGCTAATCACCCTAGACATCCACATCCCGCCCCCACCCCAGTTAGAGACACCACCGTAAAAAACTTCTTTAAAGCCAACTTCACACTTCTTAAGACAGAAGTGGCAAACTTCATGACACCCATGCAGACGGACAATAGAGGTATGACTGCTGAATCCTACACAAATACACTTTATAAGCACTTACACGAGTGCATGGATCATGCTATCCCTAATAGAACCAAGATGCTATCCTCCAAAAAAAAGAAGCCAATCTGGTGGTCCTCTGCCATAAACAAACTCTACAACAGAAGAAAGAAACTGTTGAAAAAAGAGTAAAATCCCATGACTGGAGGAACTCCCTGGTCAACCTCAATAAGAATCTGAGATCCCTCATAAAATCCTCCAAAGCTAGTTACGAAAACAAAATTGCCACTGACTCTAAAGACAGCTGGAAAGTATTCTATAGCTATGTCAAGAATCTCAATGGCAACACTCAGATCTGCTCTGAGTTACAGCACAATGGCACTAAATATACAGAACCAACTGATATTTCCAGCATCCTGGCAGATAGGTTCAGTGCTAACTTTACCCCCATCTCACCCCCTAGAGGGCCCATCTCTATACCGGAAGAATGCAAAGTTCCTGTAATCATGGCTGCACAGGTAAAAAACACACTCTCTAAAGCCAAGAACACAGCATCCATGGGACCTGACAATATCCCAGGCTGTGTTCTACACGGACTACAGAATGAACTGGCACCCCACCTAAGTACCATGTTCAATCATAGCCTCACCTCAGGCTTTGTGCCCACTGAATGGGGCACCACAATGGTTATTTCACTCCACAAAGGGGGAGCAACTACCACCCCATTAGCCTGATGAGCCTGGTCTGCAAGGCCATGGAACATATCATCATGGAACTCATAAACAAAGACATTGGTAATCTCCAAACTCTGGACCCTACCCAGTTCAGATTTGTAAAAGGCAGATCATGTCTCCTAAACCTGACTGACTTCTTTGAAGCAGGCACCAAAGCCATAGATGAGGGTAAAGTAGTTCACACAGTTTATCTAGATCTTGCCAAGGCTTTTGATACCATCCTGCACTCTGGAATTATAGATAAGCTCACTAAACTAGGTATAAATCCCTATGTCACAAAATGGGTTGCCAACTGGCTCATGGACAGAACCCACACTGTGAAAGTAGCGGACTCCAAATCCGACTTCAGACCAGTGACAAGTGGAGTACCACAGGGTTCAGTCCTGGGTCCTCTCCTGTTTAGTATCTACTTCTCTGAAGTACAGGCTAACACATAAGGTCTTTGGCTAACAAAGTTTGCAGATGACTGCAAACTAGGAGCCATAATCAAAACTCCTAACGAAGTGGACATACTACAAAAGGGCCTCAGTGAGACAGATACCTGGTGTCAAAGCCATGACCTGAAGCTCAATGCCAAAAAGTGTATTGTCATCCCCTTTGGTAAAATCTCTGTATCCATGAACTACCACATAGCTGGTAGTCTACTTAATGCTGAAAATGTGATGAGACCTTGGGACACAGGTAGACAGTAGTCTCTCCTTTGATAATCACATCGCCACAGTGGTCAGGAAATCCTTCTACGTGGCTCACCTCATCACAAAAGGTTTCTCATCCAGAAAAAAAGAGGTAATTGTTCCCCTCTACTCATCACTCATTAGACCCATTATAGAGTACAATGCCCCTTTTGGTATGTACCTCACAAGACATCTACAACAACTGGAAAGGCCACAGAAATACCTCGCAAAGTGGATTACTGGCCTCAAACAGATGCTCTACGCAGACCGTCTCAAAAAACTCCAGCTTTACTCCGTCGCATATCGCCTACTCAGAGGCAATCTCTGCCTAACATACAAAGCTATGTCAAACCCAGAGCTGCTGGACATGCTCCACTTAAAGAAATCCCAATCCCTCTGAGCTACATGCTCTAGGGACCTAAGCCTTGTCACCACAATAAACAGAACATGCTGGGGGGATAGATTCCTGTCCCAGAGACTTCCCATACTCTGGAACAGACTATCTATCTATGTCAAACACAGCTCCTCATTAGCACTCTTCAAGAAAAATCTTGATGATTGGATGGGAAATAGGAAATTCACCCCAGGGATCACTTCTATGGCTCTGCTCGACAGGGGCACAGGAAAATAATTTTCTTGGGTGGCAAGAGCCAGGGTACATTTTTCGCTAGGCTTATATAGGCCCTAGGGCCAAAAATAGCCTAGTACCTACCTATGAATCTATGAACAAATGATGTTGTATATGCCATGTTGTGTCAAGTATGCACAGCTTACTATAACTCACTTAAGGAACATATTTATGAGCACTGTTACGAGATTAGGAAAAATAAAGTTAATAAAGCACCAGTTAAACATATTATGCTCCATGACAAACACTGGTTTAAATTTATGGTTTTAAAGAAAGTACCACAAAATGAGAGGGGAGGGCCCTAGGCAGTCCTTCTTGCAAAGAAGAAACTTTATCGTCAGTTGCAGTTGAACTCAACCAAGTACCCAGATTTGAACAAGCATGTTTCAATTACTAGTGTGCCTAGATTAAAAGCATTGGAGAGATGAATTAATATTCATCTCTATATCTGTAATTTATTGGTTTGTTGTTAATGCTTGTATAAATTTACATTTTTTATATATTGCTCTTTTATATATTATTTGACCTGCATAAGTGGTTTTAGAATGAAGTGTAAAAAAAGGGGGGGTGTAAGGTATTGGCAATTCTTATTGAGTGGTTACATCTGTCTATGTCACTGTTCTGGGGTGTTTAAATGTTTTTTTTTAAAAAAAAATGGAGTTATCTGATGAAGTCTTGGTTTTTATACAGGACGCAAGCGCTTATCATCTAGTACTCTGGTTGGTGGTTTGTTTGTTGTTTTATTTCTGTTGTAAAAGTGGCGACTGGAAGGTGAAAACTGCAAAGTCCAAAAAAATCCACAAAATGTAAAAGTTGGACTTCACAGTTTTCACTTTCCAGTCACCACTTTTGCTGTTTTTTTGGGTTTGTTCTTTGGTTTCTTCAGCCTGATTTATTTCTATTGTGTTATTAAAACATGTTCCGTAATTAAAATGAGTACCTTGGAGTTCCTTTTCTGTGTTTTGAACATTGTATTGTCAGACCTGACTTCCCTAGTATTCTTCCTACCAGCCTGCACAACATGGATACACAGGCACTTCCTCTCACTCACACACATAAACCCACCCCCACACCCACCCATGCTCACAGTCATGTATACAGTCAAGCAGTTATGCAGTCATTCACACTCACATACATGTTTGCATGATCCAGTGCACACACAGAATGCATGTGCATACACATACAGAGATGACTTCCCTATATTGGCCTCCCCCAGAGCGACCACAGCTATATACCTATCCATGCAGATGCATTCATGCCCCTACAGACACATCCATACATATCTGCAGCCAGAAACACACAGATACCCATAACTCCATAATACCTATCTGTAGTCACGGTAAAAGCTGCAATCATGCCATTGGGAGTGAAAGGGTTTCCATTTAAAAGATAGCATACACATATTCCTTCCCATGACAAAATTAACTCATTAGAGCAATTCTCTGTATAATTCTGCCTTGGTGTTCTGCTGTTGCTTCCGTTTCTGAGGTAGAGCACATGAATAATTTGCATTAGCTGCTCCCCCAGAATGGTTTATTTGCATATGACTTCAGCAGTGAGACTACTCACTGGGGTATGTTCATTTCAAAAGTAAAACTGTAGCATGAATTTGGTCTTTAAATTGCTCAGGTTTACTATTATGTGGAAACTCTTGGAATTAAGGCTTCCACATCATAGTAGTTTTTCTGAATCCCAACAAATGCATCCCAAGAAAGTGAGAAAACAGCAGCTCTGGAGCTGTATACTACAGACTGATGACAAAGAGACATAGAGTGCAAGAGTCGATTTTTACTAATTCAAAATACTTAATGCCTGATATTAATGAGCAAAATTATCCAACAAAAATGATAGATTGAGTATCAGATATATGGAAGGGAAAGCTTATAGCACTTTCTTTATATGCTTTGTTATAGTTTAACTGATCTAGCTGATGCAGAGAACATGGGAATTGAAAGGGTTCAGAAATCTTTTGCAGATAAACATTTGGATAGCAGTACAATTATTTATATGTATTTATTCTTTGTTAACTGGGTTAAAATGCTCATCTAGATGCTCAGCACAGCTGACTACAATCAATATCATAAATGTAAATTATATTGAAAAACAACACAAAACATTAGTAGCACATTTTCACATGAGATATGTGAGAAGCATCTACTTAATGGGGAACATTGTTTTTTATTGTATTTCTCAATCCTTTGTTGACCAGGTTAGTAGCCTCTTTCCTGAAAGATATACAGAGGGCAAACTAGAAGCCAAAGAAATAGAACTGGAAAATAATAAACAGCTTCAAAGAACTGAATTCACTGTACGGAACCAACGTGAGCAAGTACTAATTTAATTAAATGAAGCAAATACAATAAAATAAAACACTTTTTGTCGCCTTCATAAGGCAACTTCCTCAGATAATACACTTCTACAAAACACTCTTTAAATAGTAAGATACCGGTCACATGAGTATGTCTAGACAGAACATTGGTGCTACAAGCGACCGGATATTTTGTTACAAAAATATACTTTCAAAGCACATAAAACGGATGTAGTCTCTGTTGTTATACTTTAGGTTGAAAAATAATTTCACCTCTATTCAAAAAGTGTTAAATTAAAACAAAAATTCAGAAGTGAACTAAAATTTAATTAATACTTATGTATACAAAAATGTATATAAATTAAAAACTCCTTCTATTATAACAGTATGTCTAAAATGTACATCAATAATAATACATCTAAATAGTTACAAGCTTATCTTCTGTCTAAGCTTTTTAGTTTCAGCAAGCAAGTTATGTTACAGTGGTCATTTAAACCAGGTAAAACAAAAGCATTTGTTCTAATTTGCCATGATAACTCTCTATTGTCTAATAGCAAACTGTAAGGAACACCTCGAATACTAGATTGAATAAAATCTATTACTTTAAAGGTAAATTTGTGTCCTGGATGTCTCATATTATGCCTAGCAAGAGCGTTGTCATTTTTGCCTGTATTAATGGCATAAATATGTTCATAAATTCGCTCTTTAATTTTTCGCTCTGTTTTTCCAATGTAAAAAGCCTTACATGAGGAATACAGAGCGACATACACCACCATTTTAGAATTACAATTTGCATTATGTTTAAGTTGGTATTTTGTGTCATTAATACTGACGACTCTGCCTGTGGAGATATGCTTACACATGTTACAAGCTCCACAGGTAGACATGCCTGAAAGGTTAAAGGGTCTCCTATCACCAGGGGATTCCAATAAAGTCTTTAAACTTCTACCTTTTCTGAAAACTATTTTTGGAACATCTTCGAAGATTTCCATTAATGTTTTATCTAGTCTAAGAAGTCCCCAGTTCTTATATATTATAACATTAGAAAAACACTGCTGAGATAGAATTCACCACTGACTCTTTATTAACAAATACAATTAGTTGATTGAGCGCTTTCATCCCTTTACATAGGGATTTCATCAGAATCAAAAAAAAACAATCCCATTGACCTTCTTATATACCATATGCCTATGACATCATAATGACTTAATTAGTGTTTTTAAACTTCTTGACCAACAATGTGAAAATTTTGACTCTATTAAATGTCTATAAAAACATAAAATACATAGGTTAGTTAAAAACTTCCTAAAAAATGTTACATGTTACCACCTCGAATACTAGATTGAATAAAATCTATTACTTTAAAGGTAAATTTGTGTTCTGGATGTCTCATATTATGCCTAGCAAGACCGTTGTCATTTTTGCCTGTATTAATGGCATAAATATGTTCATAAATTCGCTCTTTAATTTTTCGCTCTGTTTTTCCAATGTAAAAAGCCTTACATGAGGAATACAGAGCGACATACACCACTATTTTAGAATTACAATTTGCATTATGTTTAAGTTGGTATTTTGTGTCATTAATACTGACGACTCTGCCTGTGGAGATATGCTTACACATGTTACAAGCTCCACAGGTAGACATGCTCACGTTGGTTCTGTACAGTGAATTCAGTTCTTTGAAGCTGTTTATTATTTTCCAGATATACAGAGGGCAATACCCTCTCCCTGATTTTCCCTAATTCTATCTGTCTATACATCTGTATATCTTACTTTTTTGCCCTGATAAATCACTGAGGATTACATACATGTCAATAATGCCATTCTACCAGACATTAAAATTTCTTATTTCTTGTTCAGAAAAAAATGTATATCAGTGCAAAGCCTGATGTTCCATCATTGTTTTAAGTGAATTAGAGTAATATTTAACACTTGCCCATGGTGGGTTCACTCGTTATTTTTTGCTGTGTTTCAAATTCTTGATTAAAGAGATTTTGTACAATGTCTTATCTTTACCTCGTGTTTTTTTCTACCCTGCCCCTTATTTTGTAGTAAATCAATTAGGATTACAAACAAGTCAATAATGCAGACATCAGAGTTTAATATTATTGTTCAGAAATGAATGTTGATGCAGAACAAGCATCCTATTAACTTTTTCAGTCAATTTAGAGTAATATTTAAAAATGATCCCTGATTTTATTCCCCTATTATTTTCTACTATGTCCAGAATTATTCAGCAAAGAAGTTGAGAAGTGTGGAGGACACCTACACACACACACACACACACACACACACACACACACACACACACACACACACACACACACACACACACACACACACACACACACACACACACACACACACACACAACATTAAACATGGCAGAAGTAAATTAAGTGAAGTTGACACAAATTTATCTGCAAGTAGAGTATCAGTATTTTTAGGGTCACAGTGAGTAATGTCATTATGCATAAATTCAGGGGTTGGCTAATATAATTTCTTAATCAGCTGATGCAGATAACAAAGGAGTTATGATCATCTTGGTCTGTTGGATGTTGGTTTAATTTGTGTTCCACTATAATCTTCGTAACCTTCCTTATGGTAATTTTCTAATTTTTGCTGAGCTTTTTGAAACAGTAGGGTTCCATTTATTATAGGCCTTGTTTTTTATTATATGACTTATTAGTGTAACATTTCACAAAAAATGTTTATTTTTATGTTCCCCAATATATTTGATTCTAGTTTATTTGCCTGAATGCTCATATGCCTGAAACCCAAATGCTAGAAAACATTTGCTTGAAAACTCATTTGAAAATTGTTCCACAACAAATATACCATAAAAAATGTTTTTGCAAGGGGCAAGCCCCCTTGTACCACATGTGGTGGGGCTTTGCCCCTTACATTCCTCTTAAGTATATATACTAACTCCATGGTCACACAACCAGGAAGACAAGACAAACACACCACACACATTTAATTTGTACTGGAGTACAAATGCAAACATCTGCACATCTCGATGTACAACATGACGCTGACCATTACAGTGTACACATACTCTACGCGACTCACTTCCCTAATACCTCCTGTGATAAGAAATTGCACCATCACATACTTTCAATAAATTTCTATGGTTTTCAGCAAAATGAGTTTTCAGGCAAATGGAATCAAGCATTTTAGTTTCAGGGAAATGAATTAGAACCATCTATTTAGTGTTCAATGCCACAGCATGGTTCATGCTGTTTTTTAGACTGGAGTAAAATTCATTTGTATAAGTGACAGCTGAGGCCACAAGGGGAATGGAAATTTTGAATTTACATTTTGAGAGCTCATCAAATAGTTTGAAAATGTTTATCTTTTTATTGAATTCTGAGGTGCCTGCTTTGGTGGGCTTAGATGCATTAATTTTATTACTCTGGCCATGGGTATAGAGTAAGAGTATATTGTATGTACTGACCCAGCACTCAAGAATGCATTAATGTGTTGCTCACATGAGATGTGTACATAGACAACAAAATAGCTGCAATTACTAGTGTGGTATGGGGATTATTTGCAGAAAAAATAAGACTGATTGAACTGACTTTGTAGGACTAAAGCATTTTGTATGAAGCAAGTTGGAAGGAATGTTTTACTGTGGGTGCTACTTTTGTGTGATAGAAAGTTGAGATGCATTATGTATCATTATAATCACTATCAGATCAATGGTCAACATGTAAACAATCAGCAAAGTGGCTTTATCTGTTTGGTGAAAGGGGTGGTCTGTAGATTAAAGCAGCCTATGCTTTTATCATCTGTTTATTTTAAACAGTCTGACTTAACAGGGGTAGTGTACATTTGTATGAAACAAGTTTGAATGTTGTACTTTCTGACTTCTATTTGTTTTTAACAGTTGGAAGTGGCCCTGATTTCACAGACTGCTCCTTATTTTGCCTCATGTTTGATCTGTTCCTTATAAACTTTGTACCTTTTTGGCAAATGATTAAACATTGCAGTCACTAAATAAGGAGAGGCATTTTAATGTCAGACTTCATATCCCTCAGAAGTTGTATTGTGATTCAGTGATTTTGGGCCCTTTCTCTTTCTCATTATTTTTGGCTTTCTCCCTGATTCTTGTGCTAAGAGGTTGAGGCATATTATTTTCATTACAATTGGTACACCACAACGTGGCCATAACTGCTGAGTGTTACAAGTTATATAATTGTTAAAAATCAATCAACTGCTGTGCACAGTGCAAGTATACATTCATAGTACCTATTGGATGTGAACTGGATGCAAATTTAAATACATTTACATGGAATTATAGTGATAATAACTGTCAGGGGTGGGAGTTATAGTGTAGCGCCACCCCAGACTATCATGAGAATTTGATCATTACATTTTTGTCCTCAGGGTCAAACATGGCAAATCAGGAATAAACCCAAGTATAAATCTTAGCTTTGGAAGGAATTACTGTTATAATAATTTTAGGCCCCCATCAAATACAATTTTGCTAGAAAATAATGATCTCATGATAATAGAGAAACCCAGTTGTTCGAGATTTTGGAACTTATGTTGAGAGTGACCTAACTTTTGACCAACATGTGTTTATTGTTGTAAGAAAGTACTTCTATATTTTATAGCTTATAAACAAAGGAATTATGTCTAGATCTAGGGATATCATTGTCCTGTTTGACTCAGCCTTCATTAGGCCATTCATTGAATATAATGCCCCCTTTGCCATGTATGTGTCCAGACACATACAACGACTGAAACACCTGCAGACCTTACTAAAAGGATACAAGGCCTAAACAACATGTCCTGCATAAGCTCATATGTGTTTACTATGCTAATGACCACAGGGCCTTTTTTAAGCCTAGCCAAATATCCCAAATTTCTGACAAGTTCTGGTACCCATGATAAGTGTAACCAGAGGTTTGGGAGATGAAACATTTACAAGCAGAAGCTTGGAAGCGGAACCATTTTCTGGTTGCCTGTCTCCATTAGTGACATAAGTGCCAAGGCAGGGATGAATCTCCTGCTCTCCATCCAATTGTCTAAGTTACATGGATCGTTTCAAAGCCCTGTCACTACACTTGCCATTATACAAACTGATAAGAGGTGACCTGTATCTTCTGACCCATTACTGGTGGATTTACTGCACATCAGCAAGGCTCATGGCATCAGAAATACTCAGTCTAGGGATCTAAGCCTTTTCCTTAAAATCAACAAAATGGTTTGAAGGGATAGGTATATTTTGCAGAGGATGCCACTGCTGTGGAACAGATTCCCCATCCATATAAAAGAAACTTTATCTCTTTCCATTTTCAAGCACTGCTTAGATCTCTGGATGGGAAACAGAAAATTTCCCCAGGACTGCTCCCTGTGCTACTAATGGACAGATACAGCTCCTAAATGCTTTATCCCATGCAAGCTTCCCCTCACATATCTATGGAATGATCTTAGTTATTTTCATTATGGGTATTATAAAATTATTGACCATGGGATGGGTAAGGCCAATCTATAACCAAATGGGATAGGTTATTTTGGGCACAAAAAAAGGAAACTGGCTAGACTTAAAATGTCTGACAACAGCAGCTAGTCAAGTACTTACCTATAATCCTATAAACAAGTTCCATTTGGTTAGCATGGATACATACTTGCTGATAGTACTCAATTGGGCTAGCATGGATATATACTTGCAGGTAGTACAAGTCCTGTGAGGGATGATGACCAAAAAAGATGGATTCAACTAGTGGTGGCTTGGACTCGTGAGAAGCTGAAATTGAGGTAAAAAGATATGACAGTGGTATACCTGTTGATCTTTCTCAGACAGGAGGCTATGAAGACATGGCTAATCACATTGATAACCTCACAATTCCCAATGGAAGAAAGAAGTCAGTATTGAACAGCAGCACATTTCATGAATGGTGGGGTAGGAACAGGTCTATATCATATATTCAAAATTCCAAAATATTGAACACCATTTGTTCGAACTTGGAATTTTGAATATTGATAACATCGAATGCCCAGAATAGCAAATTTTTTCCCCAGGGAAAAAAATTGCTGTTCCAAGAAACATACACACAACACAAGCACACCAAAATAAATAAACCACACACATACAGTTAACAAAACCCAACCCCACACTAAACCATACATACATTACTAACTATACACTTACTTTAACCCGCACCCTAACCCTAAGGTCCATAACTCTCACACCACAGTGGAGGAAATAGTGAAGCCATGGAAAGGCCTACTGAAATCTTGCCCTAGGTAAGATTTTGATGTTCTGGGGCTTCGCTATTTTCAACATTCGATATTGTGGGTTCAATGTTTTAATGTTCGAAGTTTTGATATAGACCCGGCAGGAACATATGACTGATGTCTTCACAGAGTACGGGACATGATACTTTAAGGTACACCCCCCCTGATTGTGCCAACAGATGATGCAACCAGCATGCAAATGATGTCATGGTCCTACCCTTGCATTATATATCATAGGACAATAGGACCATAGGAAGTTACTAGGTTAATGACCCTAGGGCCCTTATAAACCTAGCCAAGTTCTACCCTTATTTCCACAATCAGCACCTATTGTCCCTGTCCAAGAGGGATACAGGTGGAACCCCATGGGTGAATTTACGGTTACCCATCCAATCATCCAGGCTGCATTTGAAGAGGGCCAAAAAGGTGCTCTGTTTGGCATGAAGCAGGAGTCTATTCCAAAAGTGTGATAACCTCTGGGAGATAAATATGTCCCTCCAGCAGGTTCTATTAATGTCACTAGCTTGAGGTCTTTAGAGCAAGTAACACATGTTCCATTTGACTTCTGGATATGCAGCATTTCGAATAAATCAGGTTCAGAGATTGCCTTATATGCAAGGCTGAGATCACCTCTGAGTAGTCTGTATGAAACAGAATAAAGTGACAGTGATTTCAGATGATCCACAAAGGACAGATGTGAAGACCTTGATATTTCCTTGTGAGGAACCTTTGTGGTCTCTCCAATTGCTGCATGTGGTTGGAAAGTTACATAACAAAAGGGGCATTATACTCAATTATTGGCCTGTTGAGGGAAGAGCACAGGGAGGTTATAACTTCTTTTTTTCTGGAGGCAATGCCTTTACTTATGAGATGAGCCATATAAAATGCCCTTCTTATCACTGTGGAGACATGGTGATCAAAAATAAGGTTGCTGTCAACCTGTGTGACCAGATCTCTCACCACTGAGTCCATACTTAGGGTGTTGCTATTGATGTGGTAGTTAACAGGAACATCGCTCTTACCAAAAGGGAAGATAATACATTTTTTTGCATTGAATTGAAGGCCATAACTTTGGCATCAATCATTTGTTTGTGTATGACTCTCTTGTAGGATGTTGACATCGTTTGGAGATTCTATGACAGCTCCCAGTTTGCAGTTATCAGCAAACTTTGTGACCCACAGACCTTTAGTTTTGCTTGCACTTTGAAGAAATAGATTCCAAACAGTAGAAGTCCCAGGACTGATCCCTGTGGAACACCAGTGGTTAAAGGTCTGCTGTTGGAGGTGGATTCCCCTATTTTGACTATATGTGTTCTAGCAGTGAGCCAGTTCAGCACAAATATGGACCTTTCTTTTTAGATTAAGGATGTAACTGAAGAATACCTTATGGTTGTCCTTACTTGAGGAAGCTAATTTGGATTTGTAGTTTGTTTTGGAGGACTTCACAAGAAGTCTTATTTGTTTGTTTAAGCTCAGGAGGGAGTGTTTCCAGTTTAGGACTCACTCCCTTTTAGTGTGAAGCCTGTTAATGGCACTTGTCCACCAGGCTGGTTTGCTCTTCCTTGAGGAGATTGTTTTAGTCCTATCAGGTATGTCTGAGTCAATGCAGTCATACAGACGTTTGTATAAAGCATTGGTGTAGAACTTGGCATAGTTGCCAGTTCCATCTGAGGGGGAAGGAGCAGTGAAGCTATTTATACTATCCTGTAAGAGGTTATAATATGCTTTGGAGAAATTTTTTAGTTTAGTTGATGCTGGGGGGGGGGGGGTTAGTTATGATAAGTTACTTTGAATGAGACTGATTTGTGGTCAAATCTTACCAGGGAAAACCTCACAGTGGGGATGCTACAGTGGTCTCCCATATCGATAAGTGCCAGATCTAGGATGTTGGCACCCCTTGTGGAGGTGTCAACCAGTTGGTCTTGGGCATTGGAGTTAACAAAGTTGAGAAACCTTTGGGCAAGTGAGTTTGAGCACAAATAATTTACCCAGTCAATGGATGGGCAGTTAAAGTCGCCCCAAACCATGATGTGTGGATGTATCTTGATAGATTCAAGTAGATTCAAATAGGCAGAGTGGTTGTCCAGATTCATGGAGGGGATCCTGTAACTGGCAATGACTTGAAGAGGTGTCCTACCAACAGTTAATTGCACCTGAAGTATCTTCAGGGAATCATACTGTTTAACCAATCTGGAAGTGTATTTATCTTTAATGAATATTGATACATCACCTCATTTAGTTTTCATGCCTTCAGTTTGTGATCTGAACATGTGGAAGGAGGTGTAACCCATTATTGTTGGGGTGCTCTCCACAGCCTTGAACCAGGTCTCTGTGACTGCACAAATGTCTCCATCTTCCAAGGTGAGGACAGATTCCAGTGAGTGCAGTTTCATGTTAAGACTACTTGCATTTAGTAGCATAACCTTGAGGTTGTTTTTAGATGTTTTTACATCAGGTATTTTGTCCTTGAGACACTGCCTAAAAAGGCACTATAGGGGTGGCAAGAGCCTTAGCCACTAGCTGAAATCCCAGGGGTGGCAGATGGAGACCATCTCTGGCAAAGCATCAAGGTCTGTCGATCATGTCATCCCAGGCTGACGCATACAGGATCCCCTTAGAATGACACCAGAAACTAAGCCAATTATTTAAGTCAATCATTTCTTGTTTATATTGAGGCATCATCCTAGGTGAAGGTAAAATGCTGCTTAAGGCTAGGGACATACCTGCGTGAGACATGTAGTCTGAGAGCTCGGTCATCTCTCATCTTACAGTCTAGAGAGGTTTGTCTCAAGTCATCCACACCAACATGGACTATGACAGAGTAATAACAGTACCTGTATCAGACTTCATATTTTTGGAAATAGCATTAATGATGTTCTTTACCCCTCTTTTCACTAACTCCCAGCTACATTTTCCTGGCTGGTTCATTGGTTCACAGATTATGGCCATAAACATCGCCACAAAGCTCAGCCACATTACAGAATACTGTCAGGAGATTAATGATATCCTCCCATTAAGTAGGTTTTCTCCATATATTTCAAAACACCAGTTAAGAGGGGTGATGATCTAAGCCAGAATGTATTGATGGAGTGAACACTGGTCAGGCTACTATCCTGAGATTATAAGCAAGGTCGTGTGGTATGAGTAATGTAGTGCAACTATTGCAGTAATTACAGTATAGACATACAAACACAAAAAATGCAAATAGAAGGAAACACTTCCTGTTTCTTGTTCACCCAAGTGAACTAGTTCATGAAAAGCTGACTCTCCCTTCCTAGCCTAGCCTTTTAACTACATACTTTTATGATCTTTTAGTGATTTTGCACTTTATTATCTCTACTGGCAATACAACATAGTGCTTACTGATAACATAAATGTTTATCCATTCCATTTACTTATTTTCCTTTTTTTTCATACTTTCTACCTTTTCCATTCCTTCCTTTTGCAAGCTACTATGTTTATGCCATGTATTCTTAATCCTTTGGTTGTTTACTATGAAAGTACCAAAAAACTTCAACATGTCCTCATGTTTTAATTTTCACAGATTCCCTTATCTTCTTAATTCCCATCCATCTTTCTTCTGGATTTATAATCAGTGTGCAACTACTATTTAATATTTATTCACATTCCAATACTAAGAGAAACAAAAGAAAAAAACAAATCGAAGCCACCTTCAGTGAAAAAAGTTGACTTGCCAGGTGTAGGCCACATGCATCCTCCATATGTGCTATGACACCACCTCCCCAATTAATATATTTAAACTTCACAGTCATGTAACAATTGGATGAAGAGATAACTCTTGGTTCACTGAAAGACACTTTCTGTATAAATTATTCACATAGTGAGACTTGCATAAATATTTGACAGCAGCTGCCATGTTATGTTTATTCTTAGCCATGTGTATTTTATTTCTCTAGAAGTATAGTCAAAAGAATTAAAAACATTATTCCACAGTATGGCATGCCTAGCACACAATGCAAGAATGCAGACTGTGGTTCCAAACACTAGATATAAACCTGGGAAATTTGTCTATCACAAATTTGGCTAAGTGTTTACTGGGGAGGGGTATGCGGTTTTAGAATTTTTTCTGCACTTCAGTAGGACTTGAACGGATTTTATTAAAAACAAACATTGATGGAAATGCTGGGAAAGCAGACATTTTATATGAGGTCACTGTGACTTGTATTTTTTTTTATTTGAGTAGTTAAAACTTCAGAGCTTACTGACCACTTTCAATATTCATTCCACTGAAGATCATTACTTTGCAAGACCTATAGTGAATCTCTTGATGTAATTATTTAATTATGTCTTAGAGCTGATGTAAGTTATATTGGAGACCTATATTCCACCAATCGTTATTGTTAGAAAAAATATGTATTAATGTATATGTTTAGTGCTTATTAAGAAATAAGAAAGATATAATGCATTTTATTCTATTAATGTTATGACAAGAAAAATGAATTCATATGAAACTGCAAGAAGCTTTTGGAAACTGCAGTGTGCCTTTTGCAAGTTGGCCTCTGATCCCAGCAGCTGCTAGCTCAGCAAGAATTAATGTTTATGCTTCTCACAAGTGATTATCTGCTGGGTCAGGAAATTAAATGTGTGAAATAATGAGAATCTTCTGCTCTTTTCCACTTGAGCAATCAACCTTGTATATGTTGCTAGATAACGCACCGGCTGCAAGGAGGAAGTGATAACATGTAACAAGAGAAATGTATAGAGAACTGTATCTACTATTATGTTCGAATTAATTTAGAACCTTGAGTGGAAACTTTTGTAAAAGGGTATTGTAACTAACCAGGTGGCTAGCAAGGCCACGCTGTTTACCAGAAAAAGTTTTTAAGCAAAATGTAGTATCAGCATTTTAGATGAATAGAATATTGTAAGCTAAAGTGATGTAAAACCCCTTGTGACTGACTACGTCAGCCTGGTGGGTTAATACTAGTAAGAAATACTATAAAAGTTGTGTTCTTCCTGTTTCATTCAGACAAAATTCTATACTTGTACGTTTTTTGTCTCCTGGTGTACACTAGTAAAGAACCTAAACCTGAACCTCCTGTGTATTGATCTTTTTATTACAGTATTTTTTCATTTAACAGATTGGTCCTTTGCATACCAGAATCCCTCAGAAGCTGCGGTTCAGAGCGTAGCGGTGGTCGAAGTCTGCATGCAGGAGAAGATACCGAAATGGTTCTTCTTTAGTGAAAAGACCTCCGACTGAATTGTCGTTTAAAGAGGCTGCCCACTTTCTGATCTGTGGCTGAAGAGCGGATCTCCACTTCGAACCATGACTGCTCAAAACCGGCGGCTCAGGTAGGGAGACTTTTTGCCTTTTTTCTGTTTTAGATCAGGGACTAGGTTACAGTAAATATTGTTTTTTTTTTTGTCAGATTTGTCATACAGATCAGGGACAAGAAAAAATTACTGTTTATTTGGTCATAGATCAGGGTAACAGAATAAGGTAGGCAGTTATTCTAGATAAACTGTGAAAGGAACTGAAGTTGTGGTACCACGTGGTAAAAGGGTTACGTAACATTTATTAACATGGGAAATCAGTGCACTAAAATGTCACGAGACCCGCCCCTAACCGAAGACGCAAAATATATGCAACTACAACGTGCAGATAATGTTAGATATTATGCAAAATGGGTTAACAAATATGAATTTGATGGGAAATTAGACAAATCTTCGCTTGTTAAACTTCTTAAACAGCTTAAAAGTGATACAAAAGGTCAGACAAAAAAGCAACGACAATTAGGCATTCCTCAGGCACACAGGTGGATTGAGGAAGCAAACCGTAGGGAACAAAAGAGTAATAATTCAAAGGCATTGTTTTTAGACAAAAAAGATAATAATATAGTAGAAGCAATGGCTCCTCCCCCACTCCCTTTTTCAGGATATGAAGCGGGTGGACAAGCTGGTCCACCTCCGCGGTATCCTGATGTCTCAGTGAAACTGAAATTGTTTGTTAGAGATCCCATTGAAACTAGGTCCCGAACACGTAAAACACAGGGGGACATAGAATCGTATCAAATGGAGAGAAATTTACAAGCTGAGAGTGAGGAAGAAATATGTCCACTTATAGAGGTACCAAATCCTCAGGCAGGACAGGTGGGACAGGACCCAACCCTCTTGGTATATAGGCCATGGACACTGGAGGATATCCGGAAGGCTACTGAGGGAATTCCTCATCCAAAAGTTAATTTTACAAAATTCCTAGAAGATTTGCAAGGCATGAGGTTAAGTTACCACTTAAATGGGGAAGAAATAGAAAAAGTAGTTAGACAAATTGTAGGTCCAGATTGGCACATGATTAGTGGCACCTGGAATCCTCGTAATGCAGAATTTAAGCCACTCCCACATAGTGACGCAGAACTAGACAATAGAGTAAAAGGCCTTACAGACCATATCTCTGAGAAGTGGAAACCTAGAGCAGACTGGACTTGTATAAACCAATGCATACAGCAAGAAAATGAAACAGTAGATGGGTACTATGCCAGATTATTAGAATGTTTTAATAACCATAGCGGTATGACAGTTCCCGAAAATCAGACAAATGATTCCCCGTATGAACAACAATTGAAAAATGCATTTTTAAAAGGTTGCATTGCACCTATTAGTAGCTTCATTACGAAGCATATGATAGATCATCGAACAAGTAGGTTACAAGCCTTACTTGAATATGCTAGACATGCGGAAAGACATTTTTATAGCAAAAAGAAAAAGAAAGCGCAAGTCTTCACTGCTGAAGACGGAGCTGAAGTTTATGTATTACAGTCTGGTAAAAAGGGTAAGAAAAATGCACAGGGAAATAAACAGTCTGACAAACGGTCAGAGGACTTTGAAGAAAGGAAAAAGAGAGGTGAATGCTTTAAGTGCGGGAAGAAAGGACATCTAGCTAGGGATTGCAAAGAAAATAAGAAGGTAACCACAGAGGATAAGGGAGATGAAGACTGACTATATGATGGTGAAGATACACCATACGAGAGTCAGAAATCATCGGGAAAAGACAATAAAGAAAGAACAAATGTAAATGTGATAGAAGGAGTAGAGGAAGTGCAAGTAGACATGGAAGATGAAGAAAATGAGGTTTTAGATTTAGCATTATTGAGCCTAGAGCTCTACCTAGCAGACACAAAACCGGAAGTTACACTTCTGGTGGAGGGGAAGGAAGTTAAATTCCTGTGTGATTCAGGAGCATCACGGACTCTGATACACCCCTCCAAGTTACCGGAACATTCGGAATCACCTGATTATATATTAGTGAAAGCTGCAAATGGACAGCTATACCGGGAACCACTTTCCCATGATATAGCAATAACTGACCCTGTTTCAGGGATGACTCAAAGGAGTAAAATTGTTGTTTCTGCAAAATGTCCAGTGAACCTATTAGGTAGGGATCTTATGCAGATATTTGGCATAGCAGTAGTTCCGACTATGCAGGGTATGGAGGCACAGCGACAAATGGATACTTTTGTGGTGCGATCGGAGGGTGAGACTTTTTACTGGTACAGCCAGGACTTAGTTACGACTGGTCCAGGGGCAGTGACCGAGGAACTGATGAACGTAGCCATCAGTAAATCCCCCTCCCTTGACACTGACAGACAGCATTTGTTGCATTGCACTTTGTATTACTGTAGCACACCAGGACCTGATAAGGAATATGAGCAAGAATTGTTCAGAAATCGTGCAAACAGATTAGTGTTACGTAATCTGTACTGGGATACTGAGGGAAACAGTGTTGTTAGCTGTTCATTACCTCAAGAATTCCTTGCACTATACAAATTTAATCGATTACCAAATGTCAGTTTAACTAAGAATAAAAATGTAAAATGGGCAGACCCAGGAGAAAAGGTAACGAGATGGGAGAAACAAACTGATTTAGAATTATCAGAGCAGGGAATACAGAAACAAAAACTGAATTGGCTAACACAGGCACACCCAGCTGTACACTTGCAGTCTAGCGAGGACAGCTGATTAGCATTCTTATTAGAAGAAGAGGAGAAAGCCTTATGTAACATACCAAAGATTCTTTGGTCAACAGGCAAGTCAGATGTAGGACTTATTCGAACAGCAGGACCAGTTACTATTACACCAAAGTCAGCATTCAGACCACAGAAGAGACAATATCCTTTGAGAAAGCATGCAGAGATAGGAATTAAACCTATAATAGCAGCATTACTTAGAGAAGGAGTACTGGTATTATCTCCTGATTCAACATGAAATACACCCCTATTTCCTGTTAAAAAGGCAAACGGGGAATGGCGTATGGTTCAGGACTTACAGGCTGTAAATAATGCAGTAATACCTAGAGCACCTACGGTGCCAGATCTACACACTTTGTTAAATGATTTGAAACCTCATCAAAAATATTTCTCTGTGGTAGATATCAGCAATGCCTTCTTTTCAATACCTATACATTCTGATAGCCAATATTGGTTTGCATTTACATTTCAGGGGAAAAGGTATACCTATACTCGACTACCACAGGGATATTGTGAGAGTCCAACAATATTCGCACAAGAAATGGCTAGTAATTTGGCGGGATTCACCCCACCGGGGGGTAGTGAAATTCTACTTTATGTAGACGACATCTTGCTAGCAGCCCCCACCCAGCAGCAATGCAGGGAGGATACCATAGCACTGTTACAATTCTTAGCAACACAGGGACACAAAGTAAACAAAAGCAAACTACAGCTTTGGAGAAAACAGGTTAGATACCTAGGATATGTAATATCCAAAGAAGGTAGAATACTAGATGAGGATAGAAAAACAGAGATTTTACAAGCACCCAAACCAGTGACCAAGAAGGAAATGATGTCCTTCCTGGGAACAACTAACTTCTGCCGGAGTTGGATACCAAACTATGCTTTGGAATCTGCTCCACTGACTGACCTCATATACAAAAAGCCGATGGCAGCACAGGATTTATTACAATGGACACCTGAAGCAGAAATAGCTTTCTGCAGGTTGAAGCAATTGATAGCTTCTTCATTAGTCTTAGGACTACCAAACTATCATAAACATTTCTTTCAAACTGTAGACTGTAAGCAAGAATATATGACATCAGTGTTGACACAACAACATGGGGATAAGCAATGCCCCATAGCTTACTATTCATCACAGTTAGACCCAGTGGTGCGATCCTTGCCCCACTGTGTACAAGCAGTGGTCGCAGCTGCAATGGCAGTACAGGCTTCAGCCTCAGTGGTGTTATTCCACCCTCTCACATTGAGAGTGCCTCATGCAGTCGTGATAATTTTACTGCAAGAAAAAGTAGCATATCTCTCTCCTGCCAGACATCTTTCCTGTATGACTTTACTGTTGAGCCAACCTCATATGACAATTGAACGATGCACGACATTAAATCCATCAACTTTGCTCCCAACTCCTGCGCATGGCACACCACACAGTTGCCTGCAGGAAATTGAGCAGAAAACCTTACCCAGACAAGATCTCACGGATATTCCCTTGGATAAGACTGAGGTGACATATTACGTGGACGGCTCATGCAGAAGGGGCCCTACAGTGGGGTATGCAGTAGTTACAGACACTGAAACCTTTCAAGCCCAATCCTTACCACATAACTTGTCTGCACAAGCAGCAGAATTGATTGCCTTAACACGAGCTTGTACCTTAGCAAAAGACAAATGTGTAAACATATATACTGACAGTCAGTATGCTTTTTCTACTGTACATGTTTTTGCACAGCAGTGGAAAAATAGAGGGATGATAACATCTAGTGGTAAACCAATTAATCATGCGCAATTTATTTTAGAATTGTTAGAATCTATTCAGTTACCTACTAAAGTAGCTATTTGCAAATGCGTAGCTCATATGAAACAGCAGGACAGAATTTCAAAAGGTAATGCGAGAGCTGACGCAGCTGCGAAGCAAGCAGCTTCAGACTCAGAAACTTTACTTTTAGATGAGGAATTACAACCCTCTGAAATTTTAGACTTAGAAATGTTAAAAATGATGCAGACGCTTACTACAAAAGCAGAGAAACAAAAATGGGAAAAACAAGGAGCAATCCTTGAAAATGGGCTGTACATCTCCAAAGAGAAAAAAACAATTTTGCTGTCTAATTTGTTTAGATATGCAGCTTTGTTGAGCCATGGGCAGTGCCATGTCTCAACAGGGGGGATGGTACAGTTAGTAAACTGAATATTCCAAACATATGGATTCACAAATTACACAAAAAAATTTTGTGCGGCATGTCATATTTGTAACAAACATTATGCACAAGGGGCATTTAAACCTAAACAAGGAAGTTTTCCTACACCGCCATATCCGTTCCATACTATTTGTATGGATTTTATAGAATTGAACAAATGTGATAACAAAAAGTACTGCCTTGTCATTGTAGATATGTTTTCCAAATGGGTGGAAGCCTTTCCAACTAAAAACCCGGATGCAACAACAGTGGCAAAAGCTCTCATAAAGGAGATTATTCCTAGATTTGGCATACCGGAAAGGATCTATAGTGACAATGGTACACATTTTGTGAATCAGACCATACAGCAATTGGGACACTTCTTTGGGATTTCCCTTAAGAACCATTGTGCTTATCACCCTCAGTCTGCAGGACTGGTGGAGAGGCACAATGGAGTCCTTAAGAACAAACTTAGAAAGTTAGTCAATGAAACCCAAAAGAACTGGGTGCACTGTCTGCCTCTGGCGCTGCTGAGTATGCGAACAGTTCCAAATGCAAAGGGTTTAACTCCTTTTGAAATGGTGTTTGGGAGGGCATATTATGTACCTCAGTGGAAAGCTCTCATACCTGCAGACCAGGAGGCTGATAGTTCATTAGCTAGTTATATGAGGAAACTGTTAAATAAATCTCTTTTGCAGTTTAACACTTTTTCAGATAAAGAACAGACCAGACCATTGGAAGCGATTCTAGCCCTGGGGTCCTGGATCTGGGTGAAGGTAACAAAGAAGAAGAATTGGGCAAGCCCGAAGTGGGAAGGACCGTACCAGGTACTGCTGGCCATGCCTACTGCAGTCAAAATAGCCGAAAGGTCATCTTGGATCCATTTGACGCACTGTAAACCGGTAAAGAACTTTCAACTTGATAAAAACATTGTAACTGTTATGCAACAAGAACAAAATGGCCAAAGATAGAAATTCAGACCAACCTCAAAAATGTTGCATAATCATATTATTGAGTGTACACTTGTTGACTGTACTTTTGACAATTTTCTTTTTGTTGTGGTTTTTTTCATTTCTCAACCACACAAGTAAAACTGGATAAACGTGATGAGACATCCATAGACTGGCATCCAAACTTTAACACATACCTAGCAATTAAACGTGTATATGCTGAACATTTCAAACTGCTGGGTTTGTACAGCTATACCAACAGCATATGGAGGACTACTAATGTCCGCTGTTCCTTTATGAATCAATGAGACTTGGGAGAATTTGCTTTTTGACACAGGAACTGTGAGGTCACAGGATAAAATAGCATTGTATTTACCTGTTACACAAAAAGGGATCGTGTGTTTTTTCAAGAATGATACTCTCCAGGTGGGCTGGAGTAACTGTAACATAACAATATCTTATAAATGTTATATTAAGGCTAAAAGTGGGGGTACTGTTTGCAATACTAACTATGATTCATACTTGAACTCAATGAAAATGACATTGAATGAAGTACAAAGAAATCCTGTGGGAAAAAGGCATACAAATGGCTACCTGAGAATTGGTCCGGCAGTTGTTTTTTGGGCTACCTGGTTCCGGCCATATGACACACTGTGGAATTACCTCTGGGTAAAATACGGAAAGTGGGAGATGTTTCCAAAAAAACCAAAGATCCAATCGAGAAACCTGTGAATCCAGTAGGGCGAGTTGAAGCAGGTTGGAGAGACCATAATTCCGTGAAGGACAAAGACAAATTGACTCATATGGACTTGAGTGACAGTGTTATATCTTGGGCAGGTATACTCCCAGCGTATGGTGCAGTCAAATCGATTTGGGAGCTGAGAAAACTGTCGAAACTTCTCGAAGTAATGAGTAATGCAACTTTTTCTGCTCTTGAATTAGTGACTGATGAACTGAATGCCATGAGAACTGTTGTGTTGCAAAATCGGATGGCTCTTGACTTCACCCTAGCGGCAAGAGGTGGTACGTGCGCGCTTATCAAAGAAGAATGCTGTGCGTACATACCAGATAATAGGAATTAAATCAACGACCACCTGGTGGTGATTCAGCAAGTGTCGGCCATAACCAAACCAGGCCCAAACCCTGTGATGGATTTTTTCCAGAATCTGTTTGGGGGGTGGTGTTCCATCCTAATGAATATTCTGATTGCCATTTGTGTGGGTTTACTCCTATTAGGAGCATGTGTTTGTTGTAGAATCCCCTACATGAAAAGATTAATTAAAGATTTTATAGATATGGCTGTCTCTGAAACCTTGTATCAAGACATTGAACTTGAGGAATTGGTTCCAAATGAAATTCTCCTTGAAGTCTAAACTGAATGACTCTCTTAACTGCAAGTCCCAAGTGGAAGAGATTAGGAGAAGAAATAAAAATCATTTAAACTTCTGAGAATAGAATAAAAAGTATTAACAGGGGGGAAAATATTAGAAAAATATGTATTAATGTATATGTTTAGTGATTGTTAAGAAATAAGAAAGATATAATGCATTTTATTCTATTAATGTTATGACAAGAAAAATGAATTCATATGAAACTGCAAGAAGCTTTTGGAAACTGCAGTGTGCCTTTTGCAAGTTGGCCTCTGACCCCAGCAGCTGCTAGCTTAGCAAGAATTAATGTTTATGCTTCTCACAAGTGATTATCTGCTGGGTCAGGAAATTAAATGTGTGAAATAATGAGAATCTTCTGCTCTTTTCTGCTTGAGCAATCAACCTTGTATATGTTGCTAGATAACACACCGGCTGCAAGGAGGAAGTGATAACATGTAACAAGAGAAATGTATTGAGAACTGTGTCTACTATTATGTTCGAATTAGTTTAGAACCTTGAGTGGAAACTTTTGTAAAAGGGTATTGTAACTAACCAGGTGGCTAGCAAGGCCACGTTGTTTACCAGAAAAAGGTTTTAAGCAAAATGTAGTATCAGCATTTTAGATGAATAGAATATTGTAAGCTAAAGTGATGTAAAACCCCTTGTGACTGACTACGTCAGCCTGGTGGGTTAATACTAGTAAGAAATACTATAAAAGTTGCGTTCTTCCTGTTTCATTCAGACAAAATTCTGTACTTGTACGTTTCTTGCCTCCTGTTGTACACTAGTAAAGAACCTGAACCTGAACCTCCTGTGTATTGATCTTTTTATTACAGTATTTTTTTTCATTTAACAGTTATCACCTTTATCTTTGCGTTGTCTGTGACAGATGAAGATCTACAGTTATACGAGTCAGGCTAAGCATTGCAACATAGTCTTGGGCAGCTCTTCTTCTGCCTCTGTCCACCTCCTTCACCCAGAGTCATAAGTAGAACTAAACATCTTAGTTAAAAAGTGCATCATGAATACATGTGGCAATATGTCCTTAAGGCGTAATATCTTCTCAGTGAAACAATGTATCTTTAAGCAACTCTTAAAACCAATATTATTCCAGATGGGACCAAGTTCCCTACCTCCATTAACCTAAACATTATGTGATTCACTGACAAGTCCGGTATATCCATATCATAAGTCCCACATAACTATATTTGTGTCATGAATGTGCCAAGGTCTATAAAGCTTCTTTGTGTTTTCCATGTATTCCAGTCTAGCACGTATGCCTCAATATTTTTACAAGTTGTTAGCATGACATCTCTTCCACATAATCATTTTCTCTGGGTAACTATGATCAATACAACTCTACTGTTGAGGCAGCTTTAGCTATGCCCTGCCCTGACAGTCAATAATATGTCCTTGGTATTTCCTGAGTCTAATTTCCAAACCCTTCTCCTCAGCATGCAGTCCTGCTTTGTTATCTCTTCACTTTATGCTGTATTTATTTATTTTTATTTATTTTACATTTGTTTACCAGGAGTGTCCACTGGGCCAGAATGAGCCCGTTTTCAGTGGAGGCCTGGGGAGAAAACCTCCAAGGAGCCATAAGTACAACATTATTCATATCACTGTTAGTTTTAACTCTACATTTTTTCCACTATGTTCTCCTTCATTTCAATTTATTTATGCTTAACATCAATTACTGTATGCTTATTTCATATGCATGTATTACAACTAAGCATAAGTTGAGTCAAACTTTGACTTACACAACTAATTTAAATACAAATACCAAAAAAGCTTTTTAGACTGATGCAATTTAAAAAAAATGATTGTATTTGCAGCAACAATTGCACCATGTACCCATCCAAATATGGATTCATATCAAAAGATTTAAAATATTCTGGTATTTGATAAGGAAATCTATTTAACCTGTTGTCTCTCTACTTCATAATTTATGGAACAATCACTTTGTAGGTTAATGTACTTAATTTGCTTCATTTATAAAAAAAAAGTAATCCAAAGGAATTAATTTCTATATATTTAAAGGACATTATGCTAGAGGCAGAATATAATTCACAATGCAAACAATATATAGTATTATCATCCATAAATCTTATATGGTATGATGCTTCTTAAATCTTTAGATTTTTTATTAAAATCACATTGATGATTGCATTTATAGCATAAAATTTACAGTAGTAAAGCTATAACCAAATGTTTTCTAACTTCAAATGAAAAAAGGATATTTTAACCTGTATAATCAGTCCATGTTTTTATAAATCATCTTCCCATAACCATTTTATTCAGATAATATAACTAAAAATCTAAATCCAGTTTAAAAACATTATTGAATCTGGTTACTCGGTTAGCTAACCATTAGTAGCAGTTCAGCTTTTATGCTGCAACCAAAAATAATTATATAAAAGGATCGCTTAATAAACCTTTGCACTTCATTTGTGCTGGCATAAGAAATTAATCGTGCAGGAATAAGTTTACACTTTGTGCCTTTATGTAGTGTTTATAATATAGTACCTGAATATGTAATCAATGCTCTACATGTGCCATGTAATGAATTAAATAATTGCAAAAAAAATAATCAGCCCATAATAATACCTGATGGTGACCCTTCATTTTTGGGATTGAACACTCACTGCAACCTTTGAAATGTAAACTTGATTGTTGAACAACGGTTGTGACACTTAAGTGCATTGTTATTCATTTCAGAATTCTTGATTGTCAGAACAATTTTTACTGCATTTTGTTAAATGTTTTAGGCATGCAATTCTGAGAAGGACCAATAGTAATTCTAAGTCTACATTGCTATAAATATTATATAATAAAAGAAAATATCCATATCGGTCTCATGCTCTTTAAAAAATCCATGTAAGCATGCAATACTATGTCTCCTCATTCAAGTAAATAGGGTTGAAGGATGGAAAATAAAATATTCAAAAAATGTTGCTACCTGAGAAATTAAGCTAATGACTTGCACTTTTCTTTATTCTTAATGAAGACATCTTCAAAATTGAATTCTTTTTTTTTTTTTCATTTTCTAGAAATATTACCATATTGTAGAGCCAAGTTAAAGAAATCATGCCCAATAAATGATCCAGAGTTACTTTTACTGAGAAAAACAAAATTTTATTTAATTTCTTATGAAATCCCTTTATGTAACATCATTGTCTGGGATACTGTTAATTGCCATGAATATAATCCGTCCTCAAACAATATGACCCATAACAGTCATCTACTTCCTTAGGCTTAAATGTTAGATTGCAGCCACATTGCAAAGCACAGTTTCGTATTTCTTATAACTAGTTTTTATATTTCCTGAAAAAATACCATATTGGTCTTGGTTTATTATGTACTCGTATCAAACTCTGTTCCTAGTAAGCTAAAGTTGGTTTGTCTGAAGATATGTCTCAGCCACAGTCCAGGTGCATTGTCAGAGACAGCAAACAAATAAAAGTATAATGTTATGGTCAGACTAACCCCAGTATTCAGCAAGCCCTACACGGCATGCAGAAGTAGTGCAGGAGCTGCTGGAGGCAATATGGCTGCCGTGCAATCCAGGAATAAGCTCCCGGGATGTGCACGAGCGATCCTGCACTATTTCTGCATGGACACAGCTCCTGTAGGCAAATAACCCCACTTGCAGGTGAAAGCCATGCAAATGAGGTGAATCTGTGATCCAGGAAGCTGGCAGCCAGCCATGCAGGACTAGTGTAGTCTGCAGAAATGTACTCAGTTAGTAACTGAGTACATTTCTGCAAACTACAAAACTGAGCCATGACAGCTCCAAATAAAGGGTGTATATTAAACCATGCCAATGGCCAAATATATGGCCATTGGCATGGAAAGCAGTTGGGGAAAAAAAAAAAAAAAACTTTTATTTTTTTAGCCGATTTCAGCTGTTTTAGCATAGGGTAGTGGCGTGCAAATGGGATCAGGCCAAAAATAACAAAAAACACCTGAAATAAGCATTTTATCCAAAATCACTATTTTTGCCATTATACTCAATGGCAGGCAGAAGACAATATGGCCATGACAATATGACAATATGAATAGTGGTTGCTAAGGGGGAAGGCTCCATGTGAGACTTGTAACTAGGCATTAGCAGGCAATCCTATGCAAATGAGTCTAATGATACTGAAACTCAGATCCCCCCTCATGGCTAGCCTGCACCCAACCGTGTTGGTGCAAGTAGACCATGATGCAAGCCTAAGAGCTAGCTGACATCATAGAGAGGTGTGTCAGGCATACTGTAAACTTATTGGAGCCCTGTGGCTCAGGTTTGCCCTTAGCTTAGCAGAGCTAAGCAAGGGGGAGTGTCTGAAGCTGCCTAGCACTCTTTACATTGCCGAAGCAGGTGTGCATGCCATACATCATGTTTTAAAGGAAAAACAAAGTAAACCAGGAAATAGAAGCTCTGTGCACATCTAAGCACTGTGTTTGTGCGGCACACCATGGGGCTTAAACAGGAAGGCAATGGGAAGGGAAAACAGCAGTAGGAAGCTAATCAAGGAGAACTAGCATACATAGCTGGTATGTGAAATGTATCAGAATCAGCCAATTACACAGGCAGCAGACCAGCCCAGCCTGGCACACCACTATAAACTATGCAGACACCTTTCCCTCTGTTTTTTTCCCACAAACTCTACACCACTGGTGTACACAAGCGGGGAAATTTTACTAAACAAAAGCAAGAAAATGATAGGGGCTGTAGCAGGTATCATAAATCAACATGTGGAAGAGGCTGAGGGTGGTGAGGATGAGAATGCTGTTAACCAACCCACAGTGAGGAGAAGGAGAAGAGTGTACAGACCCAGGGTAACCTACCAGGGGCTACATGAGCTGGAGATAGTGGAGCACTATAGGGTGGACAGGGACCTCCTACAGTAAAGTGTTGAGCTGTGCCGGCCACACCTCACACACAGAACCAACAGAGGGGAACCCATCCCAGTGGATACCAAGGTATGTGTAGGCCTAAGAATACTAGCCACAGATACCTTCCAAAGACCAACTGGGGTTATCATGAGGATCTCACAGGCATCAGCATCCAGGGTACTCCACCAGTTCCTGGATGCCAAGTCAGCACATGCCGGTGAGCACGTATATTTCCACAACACCTGTGAAGCATTGGCCAGCAATATGCGTCTCTTCCACCAAATAGCAGAATACCCTGAGGTAGTGGGTGCTATAGACTGCACGCACATATGCATCAAATCTCCACCTGGTGAGCGGGGTAGGGTCTACATCAACTGCAAGGGCTTCCCCTCCATCAACTGCCAGGTCATGTGTGATGCCCAGGGCATTATAATGAATGTGTGTGCTGGCTGCCCTGGAAGCTATCATAACTCCCACATCTAGCATCTGATGCAGCTGTACCAGAGATTTGCCAATGGGGGCATCCCTTATGGTCACCTAGTGGGGGATGCTGGTTACGCACTGGAGCCGTGGCTCATGACACCCATCAGAAATGCACACACACCTGAACAAGACCTCCATAATGAGGCACACGCACAGACCAGAATCATAATAGATTGTGTGTTTGGGATGCTCAAGTCACAGTTCCGGTGCCTGGACACATCCAGTGGAGCCTTGCAGTACTCACCAGCTAAATGTACCCAAATTGTCATTGTATGTGCCATGCTACACAATATGTTCCTGCGGAAACAGCTGCAGAAGGAACAGCATGGGGCAGGGCCACACAGCCCCCACTATTGCCAAGGCCTGCACAGGCACAGAGTGACTCAGAGAAGGAACAACCTGAGCCTACCCAAGTAGGCAGATGGAGGCGTGCCCAGTATGCCCAGGCTGTGGCAATGAGGCAACACATAGCACATACACTGTCACGGTAGGGACTCAGGGAATAACACCTCCCTCTGACTCGCATGTACAGTAAAAGAGATGCCAGACATGACACTACCTGTGCTTAACCATGTATAGGGAGTGTACTGTGTGCATCCAACATAGCCAGCCCTCCAATACCATCCTCAATACTGGCACAGCCACAAGGTAAGTCACTCTTCCTACCAATTGCCAAATGGAGTAGTATGTGTTGTTACTTGTATCTATGGTATGGATGTGAGCATGCAAGGGGATCGGGTGGCTGAATGGAATGCCAGCAGATAGTAGACACCTAAAGTGGCAAGCATGAGATCTGTAACAAATACTGGTGTCACCATAGTTGCCAGTACTAGACAAGGTGACAAAACTCACTGCAGGAAATGTGCTGCACCACATATGTGTCCATAGGACACACACATGCCAGTCAGGGAGGCTCACATGCCCAACAACAGTCACAGACAGCAGGACAGGTGTAGACAAACACAAATAAAGGCTGTGCTAATGCCTCTGATTGATGGCCATGGAGAACACCCCACCAGACCTACACAGACAGGCTACAATAGGTCAGGCAGTGGGATGTTAGCTCTGAAGGGTAAGACGTCAGAAACTGGAATGTAGGTCAATCAAACTTAAGACTTGTAGTACACTGATATGCCTCTAGTCAGCATGATAGGTTAGAATACAGAATGAAATACCAGTGCAGTCATAGCAAATGTGTATAAGTGTCAGATGTGCCCCCCCCCCAATCCTATGTAGAAATATAGTAACAGTCAGGTGTGCCCCCCGCAATCCTATGTAGAAATGTAGGATCAGTCAGGTGTGCCCTCCCAATCCTATGTAGAAACGTAGTAACAGTCAGGTGTGCCCCCCCCCAATTCTATGTAGAAAGGTAGTAAAAGTCAGGTGTCCCTCCCACCCCAATCCTATGTAGAAATGTAGTAACAGTTAGGTGTCCCCCCCAAATCCTATGTAGAAAAGTAGTAAAATCAGGTGTGCCCCCCACAATCCTATGTAGAAATGTAGTAACAGTCAGGAGTGCCCCCCCCACCAATCTTATATAGAAATGTAGTAACAGTCAGGTGTGCCCCCCACCCCAATCCTATGTAGAAATGTAATAACAGTCAGGTGTGCTCCCCCCAATCCTATGTAAAAATGTAGTAAGTCAGGTGTACCCCCCAATCATATGTAGAAATGTAGTAACATGTATGTGTAGGTATAATAACAGTGGAGCACAGATTACCTGAGCTGACCAAGGTAGCAGGATAGATTGTAGCATGTGCACAATATGCAGGGCTATGTGTGTTAGGTTGGTGTGTATTGTCTATTGTGTGAGAGTGGTCAGTATGTATACATGGTGAGGTTTGTCCTGGTGGCCATTGTCTAGTATTGCCCATGACATAGCCAAGTTCTCACAACTGCAGTGCCAAACACAATGCTTCCTAGCAAAACACATTCCAGCAGTAAGCCATAGTAAATTTTTGGAAGTAATATGTGTCACCATCTGGAAGATGGACATGGCATGAATGTGGGCCCAGACATACAAGCAGTACACAGGGGGAAGTACCCAGACAGACAGTGTATATGTAACTGTCAAATGGACACACCATTGGAATTGTACATACAGGTTAGCAGTACATTATTTGAGCTTGTAGTAGAGAATACCAATGTCGTCTGGCCAAACACTGGCAGACCACAAAGGTCATGGGTATGAAGTATTGAGAAACAGCTGATGTCCCTGCACAAGCCAGCATAAGTGGAATACCCCATGCATATCTGTGAGTCAGATGCAAGTAGTGTCCATAGCACACATGCACCCAGCTCACCCCAACATCACCCACAGATACCTCTCCGGTCTTATCCCTGCTGTTAGGAATGAGTACAATGTGACCCTCACCTCTGTATGGCAATAGCTAAAGAATGTAGCATGCAGAACAGGTGTCCCATGCAGGTGTGTCCCTAGCTGTAAGTGGCACCCTGCCAGCATCCACACCACTGGATCAATAATGACAGAAAGTATTGGCATGAAAACCTTGCACACCTCCACTGTCACCCCAGGGGAACATAGTGTATTGCAGTCTGGGACTGTAGGAGTGACAGAATGCAACAGCCTGCTACTGCTGGCCTGCATCACTACCAAATGGCCCACAGTCCTCTGCAAAAGGCCTGTGTCTCACCCATACTGCCAATGTATGTTATGTCATGGAGTCCCAAATAACAACATAACACAGTCCACAGAACCCAAATGCAAGGCCATGTGGACAAATCTCAGTAACATGTCCACCATGTCCTACTGCATAAACTGTGGACCAACACCAAATTACTGCTGGGATGAGGTGATAACTATAGGGAACATATCAGATAATGTTTGCATAATGTATGGAAGAGGATAGAATAACAGAGGGGGGTAGGAGCATGGGCAGCATGGAGTGTGTGAATTAGGAAACTCAGCTGTGTCCGCATACTATCCATGGCTGCAAACACAAGAATGGGTGGCTATGAACCCGCTCATAAACCACAATGTGAAGGGGTAATGTCCAGAATAATGACCCCTGCCTCTGCATAACTTGTGTGAATCTGTACATCTATGAGGTATAGCCACAGCAGAATATGGCCATACTGGCATGTTGATGGATGTACAAGCATGGGATACTCAGCCACCACTGTAGTAAGGTGCTGAACCAATTACACAGGCCCAGCAGCAAGTGTCTGCAGCTTCCCCTCCAGAATGGCACGATTGTGCAAGTATATGTAGGTTGCTGACTATGATACTGGACACAGCTGCATTCACCCTGTGTTCCCCAGGACATCACTGCAAGCAAATATGTATACCTGACAGTACCTGATGACATAAAACATCACAGTGTAAAACAGTACATATGTCTGAATATCTCTGCTAACACCAAGACCATGTAGGAGAAGCAGCACAGACACAATTACCTACAGTAACCCACTATCCTATCCTATCAGTCGCAGATGTTAGTGCATACACTCCTCAGTACACACCAGTCATGCTTTGCACACACATTGGATAGGAATACACACATATATCCAAGGACAACACACTATAATAGGCCAAACATACATATACATAGATGTGTGGAAGTGAGTGACAGTGACAAAGAGCCTCCCATCATGAGGCTTGTCCCTCCAAGCACACATCCAATTGGCTAAAACCACATGATGTCCAAATGTCAATAACAGTGCTGCGGTAGCGTTGTCACCTCACAGTAAGACGCTGTCCAGTTTGACTCTCAGCTAGACCGTCTTCTGCGTGGAGACATGTATGAATAGGTGTACCTTCATTGAAGGTTGTGCATCAGGGCTGGCAACTCGGTACGTAAAAATCAACTGCCAATCATTAGCAGACAGGAGTTCTGCTGTGGCGACCCCTAACAGGGAAAAGCTGAAAGACACAACAATAACAAAAAAAAGTAGACATTTGCCTCTGGTATCCCTCATCACTATAGTGTCTGTGGTGCTTGTGTTAACTGTGTAACATGACTGTACAAGTCAGTAGTCATCTAGCAGTTGTATACACATACCTGTGGAATAGAAACCTGTGTGTGCCTGAGTGTCATGTGTCTGCCTCTAGATGAATGGGTTATGGCCCATGTACAAACTGCACTCCCCATTGCCCTGCTATGGCAAGCCTGCTCATGTCTTCACCTTGAAATACACCTTTGTGGAAGCAGTAGCCCAGTAATCTCTGTGGTGTGTCCTATAACTGCGTAATGCCTTAGTGTAATGCACTAATTAGGTAGGAGTTCTAGTCCCAGATGTGGCAACTGTGTGTGTGTGTTTGTCTGTGTAGGAATCAATGCTTTTTAGGCCAATCACACTCACTACAATTTCAAATGCCCTACTGTGGCAGGGCTGCTGATGTCATTCACTTTGAAATATACCTTTGGGGATGGAGTAGCCCAGTAATCTCCGTGGTGCATCCTATGACTGTGCAATGCTGTAGTGTGATATACTAGATAGGTATGAGTTCTGTTCCCAGACATGGCAAGTGTAAAAGTTTGTGTATTTGGCTGTGTAAGGATCAATGCTTTTTAGGCCAGTCACACTCACTACAATGTCAAATTCCCTACTTTTGCAGGGCTGCTGATGTCATTCACTTTGAAATACACCTTTGGGGAAAAAGTAGCCCAGTGATCTCTGTGGCAGATTCTATAACTGCGTAATGTTGTAGTGTGATATACTAGATAGATAGAAGCTCTATTCTCAGACATGGCAACTGTGAAGCTCTGTGTTTGTTTGTGTGCAGGTTAAAGCTTTTTATGCCAGTCACACTCACTACAATTTCAAATGCCCAACTTTGGCAGAGCTACTGTCATTCACCTTGAAATACACCTTTGGGGAAGGTGCATCCCAGTAATCATCATGGTGCATCCTATAACTGTGTAATGCTGTAGTGTGATATACTAATTAGGTAGGAGTTCTATTCCCAAACTTGGCAACTGTGAAACTCTGTGTGTGTGTGTGTGTGGGGGGGGGGGATCAATGTTTTATTGGCCATTCACAGTCACTACACACACCTAAAAATGGAGAACATTGATAACTGTCCAGTAACAGACCTAATCCAAGTCACCAGAGAGCACCCTTGCAATACCAGGTACAGCTCTCACCACACCTGTTGGCCAACAAACCATAACCAAAACAATAAAAGTGGAGGAGTGTCCATATTCACCAAGGATATTCACACCACCAGGCTTCTTGCCCAACAGAATGTGTCTGAAATACCCCAAGTGCAACTAACAGTAGGTTAGACTGCATTCCAAATTGTATAGCTTTCTACAGATCCCCCACCATGCCCCATGATACCCACTACACCTTTTGAAACATACTGTGAAATATTATGATACAAGCAAACACCCTAATACTGGGTGACTTACGCTACCCTGCCATTAACTGGGAAAACTACTTGTGTACCAACATTTGTGCCCAATGGTTCTTGGAAGTCATAATTCTCAGTGCCCTGGATCAAGTAACCCATAGTCCCACCAGGGGCTCAAATATCCTAAACCTGGTAATTACCAACATGGGAAATCAATGCTCCACACCTATAGTCACCCCATCGGTGGTCAGGTCTGCCCATGAGCTAATCCCTCTTAAAATCAACATCCCTCACCAACACCCCAGTAAGGAAACCTCCGTAACACACATCTCCAAAGCCAATGTCATGCTACACATGTCAGACGTGACTAATGTCATGACACCCATGCAGATGGGAACTGAAAGGACGACTGCTGAATCATACATGAAGGCACTGTACAAGCAAATCCACTCGTGCATGAATCGTGCCATCCAATATAGAACCAAGATGCTCCCCAGCAACAAAAGGAAGCCAGTGTGGTGGCTCCCTGCCATAAACATTCTGTGCAACAAAAGGAGGAAACTGTTGCTGAAACGGGGGAATTTCCAGGATGTAAAATACTCCCTTACCAGCTACAGTAAGAGGCAGAGATCCGTCATAACATCCACCAAAGCTAGTTAGGAACATAATATAGCCAAAGATGTCAAAGACAACTACAACCTGTTCCATAGCTATAAGACAACTGCAACCCGTTCCATAGCTATGTGAGGAATCGAAAAGGCAATGCTCAGAACTGCTCTGAGCTACAACAGGATGGTTTTAAATATACTGCTCCCAGGGATATTGCCATATCCTGGCAGATTGATTCATACCAACTGCACCCCCCTCCCAACCACCAAAGGGCCCATCCCGACATGTAAAGATTGCTATATTCCGGTAATAATGGCCATATAGGTAAAAAACACACTCTCCAGAGCTATGACAACAGCAGCCATGGGACCAGTCAACATCCTGGGCTGTGTACTACATAAGCTACAAACTGAACTGGCACCTCACCTACATGCCATGTCTAATCATAGCCACACCTCAGGCTTTATGCCCACTGTGTGGTGCAGAGCTACAGTTATCCCAGTCCACAAGGGGGGATCCACCTTGAATCCTGGGAACTACAGCCCCAACAGTATGACATGCCTGATCTGCAAGGACATGGAATGTATTACCATGGAAATTAAAACAAAGACATTGGCAACCTACAAACACTGGGCCCTACCCAGGTTGGGTTTGTGAAGGGCCAATCATGTCACCTCAATCTGAATGGCAACTGTGAATCCATCTCCAGAGCTGTGGATGAGGGTAAGGAAGTTCACACAGCCTATCTGGACCTCTCCAAGGCCTATGGCACCATCCCCCAGTCTGGAATCATAGATAAATGTATCAAGCTGGCCATTAATCCCTATGTCACCTGATGGGCTTCCAACTGCTGTACTGACAGAACCCACACTGTAAATGTAGGTGACACTAACCCCAGCCCCAGACAAGTGACAGTTGCAGTACCTTAGGGTTCAGTCCTGGCACCACCCTTGTTTGGCATCTACTGCTCTGAAGTACAGTCCAACAGTAAGGGACACTGGCAAATAAAGGTCGCAGATGACTGCACACTGGGAGCCAATATTGAATCCCCACATGATGCGGATATTCTACAGAAGGGCCTTACAGAAAGACATGCTTGGTGCCTGAGCCATGGCCTCAAGATCACTGCCAAGAAATATATAGTTATCCCCATTGGAAAGGGACATGTACCTGTGAAGTACCACATATGTGGCAGTACAGTAAACACTGAAAGTGTGATAACAGACTTAGGGACACAGGTGGACAGTGATATCATCTTTGATAACCACATCACCACAACAGTCAGGAAATCCACCTATGTGGCAGACCTCCCACTAAAGGCTTTACATCCAGGAAAAGGAGGCCATTGTCCCACTGTAGTCATCTCTCAGTAGACCCACTACAGACTACAATGGCCCATTATGTATGTACCTCACAAGACATCTGCAACAACTAGAGAGGCTGCAGACATATCTCACAAAATGAATCACATGCCTAAACCAAATGCCCTATGCTGACCGTCTGAAAATCATCCAGCTATACTCTGTCATGTATTGTGTTCTCAGAAGCAATCTCTGTTAAACATACCATGCCATGTTAAACCCACAGCTGTTGGACATGCTACACTTAAAGAATTCCAAACCCTCACAGCCACATGCATTAGGGATCTAAATCTTGTCATCACAATGAAAAATACATGCTGCTTTGCTTACCAGTGCGCAAATCTTCTTAGCTGTTATATTGCAGCAATGCTGACACCTGCTAATCATGGCTCAGCCCTGATAACCTGTGCTCACATCCCACTCTGATAACATAGCAGGGTAATGACATCTGTAATAGGTGTATGTAATGCCATGTACATAACATGCGTCTATGTGCTGTCATTACAGTAGCAAGGGGTGTGAGTCTCCTGTCTGGGACACTTGAGTATATATGACCTGTACAACACTCTTATCCATGTGAATGTGTTACATACAAGGGTAGTATCCCAGGTTATGTGCAGTCACACTGGCATGTAGTGTATCATGACGTTACTACTATTGACAGTGCTTTCCCAAGCAAGAGTAGATTGTTAATTTTAGCACTGGCAACAAACACCCCTGCATGCATAGATGGACTCTGAGTCCTCCCTGTCATGTACCTGGTGTGTGAGCTGCGTCACATTATATATTTCCTACTGGATAATGATCTGACATGTGGAAATTAACTGTAGACTACTGTCTGTATAGCACGTCAGTGAGGGCTGCCAACATGTAGTAATGGCATGCCTATCTATGTCAGACGTCTATCTGTCAACACATTCATCCTACTACATAGCTAGTTGGCGAGCTGATGTCTGTCAGTCCATGTACAGATGTGCAGATGTCAGATATCCAGCTTGGAAATGTACAGGCAACCCATGCTTGACTGACACTTTGCATGTCTTTCCAGCTGTGTTATAACTGGCACAGATAGGACACAACACCCTGTACACACCACATGCCACGGGTACCTCCACTACACTACCACAGTCATCAGAACATGCTTAGGTACAAGTTTCCAAGACAGACACTAACCATATTATGTAATACATGTTGCATACATGTCAACTGGAGCACCTCACCGGCCATTTGCAGGAGGCACCCAGAGGATTGTATGATGCATGTCACTCTCACCCTGAGGGCCACTACAGTGGTGTCTGTAGATTGATTGCCTGCTGGCACATGGTAGGTGGCATGATACCACTGTACACACATCCCCTACACTTCCCATCTCTCCATAGACAATAGCCAGGTACACACTTATGAACACCTGCAGCGATGCACCCCATTACTGACAAATGTGTACGTGTGCATTACTGAGGATATCAGTGTCTGTGTGTTAGTACACCTGAAGTTGGGAATACCCTAAGGCCCTTCCAACCCACCGCAACACCCATTGCCATAGTTAGATGTGGCTTCTGCTGTACCAGACATTACATGTATCTTGTTACACTCCTCTCCCTAAGGGCTACCTGAGCCTTGTAGTACCAGCACAACACTGTTGTACAAATGGGTTGATAGGCATGGGATACCCACTGAGTTCTGGCAAGTGTGTGTATGTGTGCATGTGTGTATATATGTAGGGTACATCACTCTGAGGCCACATACTCCTATTACAATACACATTGCCACACAGTATTAGGGATAGTGATGTTGCTGCCCATAGGAGAGGCATGACAATGCATCATCCTACTATGACTGTGGCATGTGCATTAGATACATATCCCTGTAGTAACACTCTTGTGATGGACAAGGGGTTGTATTGCTGTCCTGGTGAATGTGTGATGGTGGGTATGTCAGAGTGTCATCATGGGTTACAGTGCATAAAATATCCACAGAGAGGTGTGGGTGCTGGGTTTACTGTCATTACAAACAGAACAGTTCAGCTGTGGTTTTACTTCTACTATTCCTTACGTTCACAATTAACAAAAAGAAGAATGAATAAGTAGAAAAACGCTCACTTTATTATTAAGAAACAACAAAGCTTTTGGGAATCTCCCTTCTTCAGTGTTCAGTTAAAATCAATTAAAACCATTGTGTATATAAGGATAAAACAGCAAACTACATGACACAGCCATCCAATGTGGAAACAAACATCATTAATGAATCAATTATAAAATGTTAAAACCATACTGTTGTGTGAAAATATATCTATATACATATACATCTACATCTAGATGTATATACCTACATCTAGAATAAAAACTCAAAAAAGACATATAGCCAATAAAGACACATTTTTTAAGGAAAAAGAATATATGTATACAAAACAAAATAAATCACCTATATCACTTCTGCTTGAAATCTAGCATAAATGTGATTGTTACCATATTTTTTAACCCAGATACATGTGCATATATCTACATCTAAAATAAAATCTCAAAAATGGCATATAAACAATGAGAACACATATTTCAGCAATAAATAAAACACATTATTTATATTGCTTCTGCTTAAAGTCTAACATAGGTTTAATTGTTACCATATTGTTTAACCCAGGTGCTCTGTCTGCTTCAAGTCTTAATATCCACTTGTATTTGGACATCTTCAATTTATTATTTATATCACCAAGCCTCAGACTCCTATGTACAACTTCTAATACTTTAAATCTGAAATTATGTGAGCTTCCCTCATCCATCCTATGTTGTGCTAAAGTACTGGATGCGACACTCCTTCTTATGTCCGATTTGTACTCAATGATGCAGTCTTTCAGGCATCTTGAGCATTTACCAACATAGAATCATTGGCACTGTGTACATGTAGCTAAATATACTACCATCATAGTTCTACAGGTTGCTTGGTGTTTAATCTCATATCTTGATCTACTTACTGGATGCTCAAAGAATTTTCTGTCACAAATGTTAGAGCAGCAGCTGCAACTATGACAGGGGACTGTTCCAACATTGTGTATGACTTGATTCACCAAATTCACCTCAAAATCTTTGTACCATAATTTTCTCTTTAAATTATTCATATTTCTGTATGCAAATCAAGGTGTACTGCCCAGTACTGTACGCAATTCTGGCTGAGCTATTATGATCCACCAGTTCTTTTTAATTATTGCCTCAACAAACTTAGTCATACAGTTATAGGTAGTAACCTATCTTAATATAGGAAGTGGGTTTTCACCATCTTCTTTTGAAGATAAATAATTACTGAAATATGAGGGTGCCTGCGTGGTTCTATTCTTCAATATATTATCTCTTATTCCCATAATATTTTTCATATCATAACCTCTACTTTGGAATTCTTCACATAGGACTCCCATCTGTTCCTCACATTTTCTCTGGTCTGTATTCAACCTACTAATTCTCAATAACTGGCTTTTGACAATGCCACTAAATACATGTCGAGCATGCATGCTTCTTGCATTTGTATATTTGCTCACATGTACACTCTTTCTATACGCACATATTTCTAACTTGTTATTGACCTTTGTAGATCTCAACATCTAAGAAGGACATTTTATCATGAGAACATTTCATAGTAAACTTGAGAAAGTCCGTTGTATTGTTCAGATACTGAGCAAAGCACCTTAATTGCTGCTCATCCCCTTCCCATAGTAAAAAAACAATCATCAACAAAACGCTGATAGAAAAGAATATTCTCGCTGAATAAATTATCACACATAACATAATACTTTTCCCATTGACTCAGAACAATGTTGGCATATGTATTGGCCATGGGTGTACCCATGGCTACTCCTGATGTTTGTAAGTATGGTTGCTTATTGAATAAAAAAACATTTTTCTCCAAAACAACTTCTATTATACTACACAAGGTCTTCACCTTTTTCCCCTTCATTTTAGCATTATGCCATAAAAATTCACGAATTGCATTTACACCATATTCATTAGGTATCACAGTAAATAAGGAACCTATATCCAAGGTCACCATCATAAATTCTCTAAACTTGTCATACCATGAATAAAGTTTTTTTTAAAAAAGCATGGTGTATTTAATATAACTAGGACAGGAAGGCAGATATTACTTAAATTTTCCTGAATGAAAATGGATAGAGGTTCCATTGACCACCATCTTCCCGAGACTATCGGTCTCATTGGTGGAGAGGTCAAAGATTTGTGTAGCTTCGGCATTCCATATATGACCGGAATAACCAGAGTTGGAATGGAAAAATAGTTAAAAAGTTCAAGTGTGATATCACCCTGGGTTTGCATTTCATAGACAAACATATTTATTTCACTAATAATCTTTCTTACGTCACCAAATGTAATTTCTTTAAAAGTGTGTTCGTCATTGAAAAAATGCCTCATTAACTCATTATATTAATTTTTATCAAAAATGACTGCTGCTCCACCCTTATCAGCTTGTTTGATGACAATGTCATTATTATTACTTAACTGCTTGCAGGCCAAAAATTCTGTATAAGATGCATTATATCTTTTTACTTTTAGTCTCCCCATGGAGACATCATTATAGAATTGTCTTAACTCATCCTCAAAAACAGCACTAAAAGCATCCAATATCGGGTAATTATTAGGGATAAAAGTACTTTTCTTTTTAAACTTATCTATCATCCCACTTTGTGTGTTCTTAAATAACATTTTCAAACACACGTTCCTAACAAATGTCTTCAAATCAGTCAATGCTTCTACTATTGTATCGCAACCACTGGGAATAAACTGCAGGCCTTTGTTCAGCAAGCTTTTCATTTCAGCAGTTAAAAAAACACTTGATAACTTCAAAACACAACTGTTTGGCTTACCATTCATCTGTGATCCTGTTTGTTGTTTGGTAATGGACTGTCGCTCTTTCTTTTTCCAGTTATGGGGTTCATTCGTTGTTGAGAACACCCTCTTGATTGCGGGCATTTGTTGACTTCTATCTTCTCTGGTAGTTTTGCCACTATCGGTTGAGACAGTTTTAAAAAAATCTATGTTTGCTTTATTTTCGATGTTGGCATTGACTCCCCCAAGATTTTACTTTTTTCTATTTGCAGGTTCGTTGTGGATGAAGAGGTTGTTGCCATATCTGTTTGACTAATATAACCTTGTTGTCCAGTTACATCATGCACTGTGTCTGCTACAGTATTCCTTCCTTTTTGATTGGATTGCTGTAGTACCTGGACATGCCCATCCTGAGCATGTAGAGCCCTTTTGGACTCTGTGAAAATATCTAATTCATCCATTCTATTTTTTTTCCATCTTTTTTTTCTTTTGAGTGGAAGTTTTTATTGTTGTTATTCACATGCGTCTTCGGCCAAGAAAAGATATGACCCATTCTAAAGTCGTTAATATCTCTTTGTAATTTATGTTGTTTTATAGCCTGCAGCCTATTATCCAGCATACTCATTCTATTCAGCATTAACTGATAAGAACCAGATATATACATGTAAAATTTACAGGGCCAGTTAATTCATTTTCCATTCTTATTATTTCATCTGAGAGTTCTTTCTCTATTGGTAGAAAATGCTCATTTATCAAGAGCACATAATCTCTACTCAATTTCAAATTTAGTTGTTGCCAAGACTTCAAGTGCTCAGGGTATGTGTTAGCGTAAGCAGGCATATTTAAAATACGCAGCCCTCTTGGAACGATGTTGAATTCCAAGTAGGCTAAAAAACTCAAATGTTGCCACTGGAGCTTTTTAAAAGTTTGCACCTTCCTTTCAAGCTGAATTAATAAATTATTAAGATTGTCATCCATCTGGAGGACAGGAAACACATTTGTGTCCTTGGTGCCCATAACTTGAGACACCAATGGATTACCTGATAATGTCAAGTCCCGTATTGATCTCTTGCCACTTGAATCCATTTTAGCACCCATGTGCTGCATACTTTGTATCGGCTGTGTCATTTTTAGGTTTGCAAAGTTAAAAAGAGTGACCACCATTAAATCAAGTAGTTAAAGTCCAAACAGAACAGTTCAGCCATGGTTTTGCTTCCACTATTCCTTACATTCGCAATTAACAAAAAGAAGAATGAATAAGTAGAAAAACGCTCACTTTATTATTAAGAAACAACAAAGCTTTCGGGAATCTCCCTTCTTCAGTTATCAGTTAAACAAATTAAAACCATTGTGTATATAAGGATAAAACAGCAAACCACATGACACTGCCATCCAATGTGGAAACAAACACCATTAATGAATCAATTATAAAATTTTAAAACCATACTGTTGTGTGAAAATATATCTATATACATATACTTATACCTACATCTAGAGTAAAAACTCAAAAAAGACATACAATCAATAAAGACACATTTTTTAAGGAAAAAGAATATATATATATATATATATATATATATATATATATATATATATTTATACAAAAAAAAATAAATCACCTATATCACTTCTGGTTGATATATTGTTGTATTGCTGTCCTGGCCAATGTGTGATGGTGGGTATGTCAGAGTGTCATCATGGGTTACAGTGCATACAATATCCACAGTGAGGTGTAGGTGCTGGGTATGAACTTGTAAAAACCAAACCAGGATCGACCACACACAAAGACTTTATTGGTACAACAACAGGACAGCGACCAGCTAACCAAGTCCTAAGCACTTTCACCCATCCAATACGTAGGGCATCATCAGAGTAAAAATAAAAAAAACATTCAAACTCTTATACCATAAAGCATACACCCCCCCCCCATTACTCTAACCAATCATACAGTAAAACTCATTGGTGTCGATCTAAAACCAAAATTAATATTAATTATATAAATGTAAATATAACATTTTGTTTTGTAAAAAAAACAATGTTAGTAAATATAAACAAATAAATATCCAATCAGTTAAACAATTGGTATGTTTTAGCAAAAACTAAAAATTGTTACATCCAAAATACCTAAAATCCTAAACTAAACAACCTAGATGTAAAATAAACTAATCAAACAATTTAATACAAAATGACCTAAATTACAAAAAATATTACTATTAATTAATCATAATATACATTAAAAAAAGCTAGTAAAAAGCTAATGAACATTGTCCTGTGTATAACAAACTGTTTTCCAACATTTAACTATATATTTTAGTTAGCAGCCATAGTACAGAAACAGAAAAATTGATGATGGATATTCATATGCAGCACGACCTATACTTTAATATACTAGAAAATGATATATGTTTGTTTAAACCTGGAAACTTAGATGCATCAAGTCTGAGTTGCCAAAGGCACTCTTTGACTTCCAAAAGTGTCTTAGCATCCCCACCTTTGTTATTGTATGGAATCCTGTCAATGACAAAAAATAAAAAAATGTTATAGTTGATACACCATTTACTACACATGTAAAGGGCATTGGTGTTTTTTTGTTTTTTTATATCCCTTGTATGTTCTAATATCCTAAGTCTTAATTTTCTAATAGTCTTGCCTACGTAGAAAGTAGGACAACTGAGACATGTAGCAAGATATATCATCATTTTGGTGTTGCAGTTACAAAACCAGGGACATCTAATAGTTTTACCAAAGTTATGCACTGCAACATATGGCCCATTGTTAATGTATTTACAAATGCTACAAAATCCACATTTGCTCATCATAGTGTTTCTATAAAGATCTTGATTAGCAACTGTCTCCATTAATTCCTTTAAATTTTTCCCTCTACTATAGGAAAAAACAGGAATATTTCCGACCACCATAGTGATGTCATTAGAGATAACACTACGCCAGGTGTCATAAACAATGTTCTTAATATTCCCACTACTCTCATTGTATGGCAAAACCATTGCATGTCTCATGTTGTTAGATCTATTATTTGCTGTGTCCTTTAACAAACCACCTTTTAAGATTGGTTTGTAAACTGTGTTTCTTTTCTGCAGTACCTCCAACTTGATGTTGGATAAAATATCATGTGGATATCCTCTCTCAATCAACATATCAATTAATTTGCAAACTTCTAAATCATAGAGGTTGTCATCACTAATAAGTCTTGACAACCTCACCATTTGTCCCTTCATTATGTTTTTCTTCTGGAAAAACGGATGGCAACTCTGAAAATGTAAAAATGAGTTGGAAAAAGTTTTTTTAAGATATATGTTAGATATTAATCCACTATTTTCCTTATCCTTAATTAGCAAAATATCTAAGAAGTCACACTGGTCAACATGTATCTTGTATGTGAATTTCAAGAATGTAGTACTAGTTTCCAAATAGTATATAAATTCTTGAACTTCTTCCACTGTCCCCTTCCAAAAAATTAAAATGTTGTCCAAAAACCGCAGATATAGAGCAACTTTCTGCATATGTTGTGAAGTAAACACATGGTTGGTTTCCCAATCCACCAAAACAAGGTTGGCATAAGAGGGGGCACACTTTGCCCCCATAGCCACACCAGTAATCTGCTTGAAGTACTCAGCTTTAAAAAAGATGTAATTGTTATTTAGCACCATTTCTGTCAAGTCGACAATTAAACTACGTTTTGAAGTATGTAGTGTACTGTATTTATAAATACTGTTGTTAAACATCTCTAGTCCCAAATCATTAGGTATGATAGAAAATAAATTTACCACATCAATGGTCACCATCAAATAATCATCTTCCAACGTAGTGTTTCTAATAACATCCAGACAGTGCCATGAATCTTTTAGCACATGTGGTAGTTTTTGAAATACATCTTTACAATAAAAATCAACAAAATATGCCATGGCCTCAGTCTTGGAACCCCTAGCAGAAACAATTGGACGAAACGGTGGATTATTCATATTTTTATGAATTTTGGGAATTCCAAAGATGGAGGGGATGACAGGTGAACCTACAGAAAAGTAATCATATTCGTTCTTGTCAAGCACTCCATCCATAAGCCACTCATACAACTGCCAATCTAGTTTGATATAGGCACTGTTAACATCATATTTAGAAACCCTAGTGTATGTTGAGGTGTCATTCAACAGTTCTAACATATTGCTAGAATAATCCGTTTTAGTCATAATAACGACACCTCCACCCTTGTCAGGTTTCATCACCCTATAAGTATCAAAAGACGTTAACTTGTGGAGACAAAATCTTTCCCCAGTTGTCAAATTGTCACATATATTATCGGTGCCCCTTAAATATCTCCTCAACTGTGTTTCACATAGCTGTTCAAACATATGTATAGTGGGATTAGCAGGGGGAATAAATGTACTTTTTCTTCTCAGTGTCGATAAAATATTTGTTAATTGAGTGTTGTGATTAGAAAAATATAATTTCAAATTCAACTCCCTTGTATATAGTTTTAAGTTGACTAATATTCTGGCAATCTCATGCCTAAATGAAGGAACAAAAGAAAAACCTTTTATAAACAAGTCACAATAATCATCACTTAATACTAAATTGCTAAAATTATAAATACAAAAACTACCTTTCCTGGTCAAGTTACAATGATATTCAATACTTTCTGAAACTACTGAGGCTTCTAAGTTGTGATAAATGTCAAAATCGACACCCTTGTCATGAGCAACTTCTTTGTCAAGATGTAAATCGATAGTGCTATTATTGTGTGTAAAAAACCCAGCTTCAACCATACTTAGATCTGGTAGATTGTTAAACCCAAAGTTGTTCCCAGAACACTCAAAAACGTCAATGTCGAACAACTTGTCACAATCAATCTTTACAAAGTCCGAAATGTCAATGATGGAGATGTCTGGTGAAACAGTAAAATTCATAGAATCAGGTAGACATAGGTGAGAGGTAATCAATTGTTCCCCTGTGACCACCTCTGTCTGGTGTATTGTATCTGTCCTCTCACATTGCCTGCATTCTGTTGCATTGTACCCTGTTGGCACTCGCGAATCCTTTGCGAGCGTCTCACAGGCTGATTTTCTAAAAAATGCTCATCATCATTGGCTTCATTGGAAAATACACCATGTTCAACATAAGAGCCAGTACCTCTCTCATTATTAGTGTCCAATGGATAGGTTGTTTCATGACCAAACAGTCTGCCAGATCTACCAGTCAAATCTTTATAAGCCTTAAAATGGGTATAGGCTCTGTTATTAGCATAACCATGGGTGTCCCTATTTAATTTGTTTGTCTTGTTCTCCAAGTCTCTTTTAACAAAAACATCCATATCCATTAAAATACTATCATATTTGTGTTTGTTAAATTCAAATAATAAATCTTTGGTTATGTTGCTGTTCAATACGAATGAAAGACATGCATCTGGAGCATTTCTCCCCAGGCCTCCGCTGAAAACAGGCTCTGTGGAACCTAGTCGGACTTTCCCGGTCAACAAATGTTAAATAAATAAATAAAATAAAAAAAATTAAAAAAAAATACAGCTAATTCATCTTTTAATGTATCTATTTTGGCAGAATTGTTACGTAAAATGATATGCATAAGTTCAATACCTGTGTTATCGAACAACACCAGTAATTCCTGAAATGCTTCCGAATTCTCATCGAAGCCCATGGGTAACTTGAAAACCCTTAAGCCCCTTGGCACCTGCTTCAATTCAATCGACCTTTCCAGGAAGACATTGTCCATCTGAAGGGATTTAAACTGCTTGAGTTTCTTCTCAAATTCAACAAGTTGTGTGCATATAGAGCTGTTACCGGCTGTGTTGATTGCTGCCTGTTTCAAACTCATAGTGGGAGGATTTAATAGATTAACAAAATTACCTCCCATGTGGTTGGACGTATGCATTTGGCTACCATTGCCCTGTGTTCCGTTGTTATCAGCTGTAGTAGGAAAAGTTACCATTCTAGTGCTCGTAGTCGGGGGCATGTGCAAAGTATAAAGTTCTGCTTGAGAATCAGTTAAAGTAACATCGTCCGTATTAACCGGATGATTTTCTTGTCCACCACTTTCCGTGTTAGCTGAAACCTTCTCCTGCATGATTTTTACAAGCTTTTGAGCAGTGTCAATAAACTGTATCATCAGCTGCTCCATTGCAGTAACCAAAAAGGCAATGATAAGCTGTCGGTCCCCGCTCAGCAAAAAATAGTTCCACGACAAAATGCAACGTATACAACGAATGAACTTGTAAAAAAAAACAAACCAGGATCGACCACACACAAAGACTTTATTGGTACAATAACAGGACAGCGACCAGCTAACCAAGTCCTAAGCACTTTCACCCATCCAATACATAGGGCATCATCAGAGTAAAAATAAAAAAAACATTCAAACTCTTATACCATAAAGCATACAAACCCCCCCTGTTACTCTAACCAATCATACAGTAAAACGTATTGGTGTCGATATAAAACCAAAATTAATATTAATTATATAAATGTAAATATAACATTTTGTTTTGGTAGGTGCTGCGTATACTGTCATTACACCATGGTACCCCCAGTACATGTCCCATGTACCACTGTATGGTGACCACTGTCACCATCAACCATACAGGTAACTGATAACACTAACCAGCCCAGCTATTAATGTGCTGTGTGCAGCCCACCTGTAACACATTGGACACACTGACAAGTTAGTTAGCACTGATAGGCCCAGGTCTCTAGGATGTGTGTCTGACTGTTATGTGTTTATTAATGTGTATATGATGGTATGTCACTCTATGTATTGTCCATATACAACCATTACACCCCCTATTACCATACTGTACATGCCTGGGGATAATCTGCATATAACATGTAACCTGGAACACACCTCATCTTAAACGCTGTGTGGTGTGTGCAATTAAAGCCACACACATCAGTAACACTACATACCTAGGTGTAGTATAAACTGGAAGTCACCACCACGTAAAAGAATATTTCTTTATTAAAACAACAGAATAAGCGCTTTCGCGTGCATCCACAAAGGCACGCTTCTTCAGATTCAATGAACATTACCAAAAACTCATTAATTATATCTACAATACATTAATTCAATTACGAACTAATTAACCAATGATGTTGATTCTTCACTTATTCAATTAATTAAGACAGGGTGTAGCCTAAAAACAGTTTTTGTTACATTTCTTTTGAAACCTTCAGAGTCAAGTAACATAATATGTGATCAAACAATCCATGTACTGTTAATAACAGGTATAAATTCAACATTTTAATATATAGCAGCCTGTATACGAATTAATCTAACAAACCAACTCTACAATATAAAAATATATATATATCTGTGCATTATAGTTAGTGGTTATAAAATTAACAAATATACATTTTTTAAAAAACCAATACCAGTATTTCTTTTATAGCCTAGTACTGGAAACAGTTCATGTCAAATTTTATATATATAGGCTCTGTCCTTGATAATGCATATATTTTCATATAAATTTTATAAAAATCTTTTGCATAAAAAAACATAGTAATCTGTGTAAGGATAGATTATTTTCAGGTATTCACTCTATCCATGTCTTTCTTATAAATACTACATACCTAGGTAGGGGTTTAGTCCCAGTGTTGCCAAGTAAGAGTGTGCATGTATGTGAAGGGATCTACTTCAGGTTGCTGAATATACATGTCCCAGGGGGTCATCTGTCCATGTGGTACAGGCAGTAACTGTTATACAGACCTGTGACATGTGTTCAACTCTACCCAGAATATGGCACAGCCATGGTGTCACCACAGTGCCATACCCCTTGTGAGATATGACAGCAGACCATCCTCCTGTTGACACATGTACACCTACAATACAAATGGATAACATTATGGAAACCAAAATCACTCAGTGTTACAACTATAATGCATCATGGCTGGACAGCTACTCTACCTGACATTCAAGCATTAAACATTACTGCTGACAACATGCTACACAGCAGTACATTGGTACACTGTAGTACAGTCACCATGTGCATCAGAACCATACAAGCGTGTCCCTGCATCGATGTTATGGATGACAGGGATGTGGCACAGGTATCATCATATGCACAGGGTATGTTGTTGATTTGCCAGAGATCTAGGGTGGGCCATACATTTGACACCATGTGTGTGAGTGAGGGGTGTAAGTTACTGATATGGGCATGGTGATGTGGTGTGTCTAGGTATGGGGTTGCCCTAGGTGTGTTTGTATTGTGTGTGGGTATGCATGCACACAGGTCTGCCATGTGGCTGCCCTATGCACATGTTTCTTGGACAGCTGCAGACCCTACCTGGCAGGGTGTGCAGTTCACCTTCTTTAGCCATGGGCATGAGAACTGTGCCTCCCAGGGGTTCCACAGGCATGACCAGGTACAAGCCTTGATATGCTACTCTCCCCTGATGATGACATATGTCTGCTGGAACCAGGTCCCTACTGGGACTGGCCAGAGCCATGTGTACGTGGCCTGCTGTGGTGTGGTGTAAACAGTGCCCCCTCTGCACTGCTGTGGCTGGTACTGCCATTACGGTCGAGGCTTAGTGTCCTTGCACATCCACATCGACCGCCAGATGTTGGTGTTGCTGCCCGATGTGCATGTGGACATTGCACCACTCCCACTACATCTCCATGGTCAATGAGGCCCACAATCTCACCCAACCGTCTATACATGACCTCTGTATATTTACAGTGGGCACCTGCAAGATCACAGATGTTGTCACTTATAGATGAAAAAGCAGCCCTCTGCAGCCTCAGACCCTGTCTGGTGTACCGTACCATACATGCCTGCACCTCCATGACAGCCTGAAACATGCATCTGGTGGTACCAGATGTGGCACTTCTGCCAGGGGCACAATGACCAGCAGCCCTCCCACAAGCACCTTGATACATCTGCCTATGTGGTACCCTGCCGGACATCTGGCTATGTCTGCTGTGTCCAGACACAGCAGCTGTAGATACCACACTGTCCTGTGCACTGCCACCAACTGTCAACAGTCCCTCTGCTATGGCCACTGGTGATGGGGTATGTATAGGCACTGTGACTGTGTGTGGAGATGGGGTGGATAACAGGGGTATGTCAAACAATGGTACAGTTATAGCCTCTGATAACCCCACCTGTGCCTCAACACACTTATCATCATTTTCAGTATCTGTATGGACACCAACATTAGATTGCATGCAGGAGGGACCCTGACCCACCTCGTCACATGTGGGGGGGAAACAAGAAATGTACTTTAAGATCTATATGTCATTGCTTAACAGTACACACATATACACAACATACACACACACAAACATACACACACACACACACACACACACACACACACACACACACACACACACACACACACACACACACATACACACATACACCCTGACATTCCACCATAATACCTACCTGTCCCTGAGTTTACAGACTGTCCCAACTTTATTCACGTAAATTCCCTATCCTGCATTGCACTTGGAAACTTACACTCATTAATACCAATCATTAATGTATCATTCTTCTAATTGCCTAGACAAGTGATCACAAAACATGACCTGTTACTCTATTATCTCTTTGACTTGATTGGAGTAGGTTTTACAAGGACTCACTGCTGTCTTCCAGTTTTCATCTTGCAGTATGTCCAGACATCGTGAGCATGGCCCCCCATATGTTAGGGGCTACTACAGTCACTCAATGTCACACACTGGAGTGTCATACATAACTATTGCTCAGTAGAAGCAAGATCTGTTACACAATCAACTTATTATGTGGACAACAGTAATATTTTGATACATTCACTGGCATTGGCTAGTAATTCCCCAATGCATCGGTAGTGCTGCGTACATGGGTAGTCTTTCACCTTTCTGCTGATTGCAATTTTAACAGTATACCTGGTGTCTAGTTTCCCACCCAATGCATGTTCCATGCTACAGATCTTATTATACTATCAGGTGTCCTGAGATTACATATCAGACAAGTATTCCTGGTGTCTCATGTGTCAGTCCATGTCCATGTACTGCACGATTCGAAAGGGAAGTACTGACGTATGAACAACCTCACAGTCACACATGTGCATACATGGACACCCATACAAACACACACACACACACACACACACACACACACACACACACACACACACACACACACACACACACACACACCCTACATGCATCAACCCCCCTTCACTCCACCAGATTGCACTTGCAGACAAAATAACCCTCCACCCCCACCCCCAAACAAACACACACACACACACACACACACACACACACACACACACACACACACACACACACACACACACACACACACTTACAGGTGAAGTTGCACAAAGATAGTACACAAAGACCTCTCATTACCCATCTGTCAACATGCATAATATATAGTACTCAACAGCATGCAGTGCAGCTATAGTTAATCCATGCTAGCAACAGTATATATGTGTGTGATGCATGGGTTGTGTTAATAGGTGATGCCCCTTCCCCTGGAAAACACTGCACCCATGTACACAGTATTGCTGTGCACCTGTTCAGCACCCTGTCATGTACTGTGCATCATACCTCACAGGTGTACACACCATTGCTGAATGTGTATTACTGTGTCAATTATCTCTGCTCTAATGCTCACAGCCCCTATGTGTTTATCCGACACATACCTGGGATGATATGAGGACAGATGTCATTTGTGAATGCCTGATGTCTGATTTACAGATGTCATCATCAGCGGTGAATGTATGACCACTATGATGCTATTACACTGACAACCGTCAAACCTTACCATGGCTATGGGTAGTGTACACACACTTATTGATATGATGCACTCTTCCTTGATATGCCATGGGACCACATCACTGCATATGTTAACATTACATGAGCCTGATAAGTGACTTATGTCCTGTACAATCAAATGCAGTGTCAAACAAATTTGTTATTTGTGCTGATGCTAATTGAGATGCATACAATTCGTGGGTGCATATGTGTGCATGCCCTCATCATGATGGTTTGTTGCACCTACTGTTATGTGTACTACAGCAGTCACTATTCCTGGCAGGGTTACACTAGCATGGGCCATCTGCATTTGCCAGAATATGGCCAGTCTGCCCTACACATGTCCCCCAACTCTGCATGATTGCAAGGTCAACTCATGTGCACATCCCTTGGAGTTCACACACTGCCATCACTATTGCTGTGGAGTCAGGGTTAAGTCTGCCACAGTTCCTGACCCTGACTGTGTGCAGATACAGCCATTCGTAGTATCCTTTGGATCCCTGCTGCAGTGCACTGTTGTGTCATGATAACACAGCCTCCACACCTTCAGCCTTTTTGCAGATGCTTGACAACTATGGTCTACACAAGTGTGTCAGTTTGCAGTGTCCCAAACACTGATCACCACGTGTAACAGCCTAGTTCCAGCTAATGAATGGCAAACTTACAGGTGTACACTGGCACTGGCACAATACAAATGGGGATGGTGGGTCTGAGATGGGGTGAGGCATTGGTTATGCAGTACATGCATCTTACGTGATGCTGTCTGTAGGTTTCCAACGTGGTCTTGATACACCAGTACAGATTGCAATGTATGCCTTTTGGGGACCTCTTCTGTTATGCATATGCTACCTGTAGAGAGGCCTGGCTGATGTTTCCTGTGATACAACTGTCACATCTGATTACCCTAACCCATAGGCCATACGTTTGCAGAGTCCAGGCAATTGCTGACATGGGTACTGCATAGCCAGTACTTTCTAGACATTCCTGCAACCCCCTCAGTGCTGTGGCATGTTACTAGGCAGCTCGCATGACCAGTTTGCTACATGTGACATCATCTGTCTTGGATGGCCATCTGTTTATTTCCTACATCATTCCTGTCCTATACATCTTTGCCACATAAATGGCTGTCTGCACTGTTTGCCATGGTATATGCAATAGTGAGGTATGGCTACATGTCCAGCTCAGGGGTTCTTCTTGTTGGGTATGGGGCCCACGCCATGTCATGTAATATGTGTGAAAGCCACGGCTGCCACTGTTACAGGTAAGTGTGCATATTTGATGGCCAAACATCTTTGACAGCAGAGCAATACTTGGTGTGACACTGGGGACATGTACTTGCTGAAAGGTGCATTTCCATGACAAATGCATGCAGTCAGTAAATCCAACAGCTGCTTCCACTCTATTTTATCTGGAGTGTGTGCACACATATGCTTCCAGTGTTTGTGAAGGTATATATTCTCCATATTTGCTGCCCTAACCTACAATTCCATATTACACACTCATTGCTCATGTTGGGACCAAATTGCAGGTTGTAAAGTTTGTGGACCGCAGTATTATGATATGCCATAGTGTAGATCTGTAACAGTTGCCATTGTAATACTGGTATATACACTGTTGTAGCACTGTATAATGGTGATGTTTCACACGTCTCTACTGTAGGCTATTTGTCCCACCATTATGTTCATCTCTGTGGACACATTTTGGAATGACAGGATGTTAGTTATATTGCAGGAGTCTGACATACCCTTCAGATACACCATCATGGTCACCACTGTGATGCAGTGGAGTTAACAGCAAAAATACGTGAACATGTACGGCATACATTATGGGTATGTGTGTTAAATGTGTGCATGGAATATACCATAGCCATAACATGACCAGTGTATTGGCAAGCCTGAACAAAAACCATACTCACCAGCTTTGCCTTTGGCTTTCATGCTTTCACTCTCTCTCTCTCTCTCTCTCTCTATCTTGGTCTCTCTCCAGTAAATGGATTGACCTGCTTTGAATAGATTGCAGCATTGATTTTGTTGGTGGTGCACATGATCAGGTGATGGCCTCTGCAAGAAACAGTGTCCTCCACTTGCTACCTGCATGCAGCATGCTGTGTAGTACTTCCAATTGCCACTGTTATAGCAATCCACTGCTATAAATCCCTACATCATGTGGGCATGGTCCCTTTACCTTTCCTGTAGGGTGGACATCCTTCCTGTGTGCGGGCAGCAGTGTTATAGACAGCAGGTAGAATTACCTCTTACAAGAGAACTTGCAGACTCAGGCCAGCTACATATTTGCATAAGGTTCCAGAACTACAGACAGAGTATGAGTAGTGTTGTTATATGCATTCTATAGCACCAGCATTATAGGGTTTGTGTGTACATATTAGTTTAACATGGAATGCAGTCTGTCTGCATAGCTCTCAACTGTGGGCCTATCTACATGATGGCCAGAGGTGTGCCTGTTTTGTTTTGTTTATCCACCACACAGGTCTTGTGTCAGATATATCACTGGCAGTGTAGGTGTTGAGTGCTATCAGTACATGGCTACGTCCATCTGTGTTTCTGACTTCATATTCCTGACTAAGGGTATGTTGCAGACTATCCTGTCACACCAGCAACTTACTCAGTGTATGCCAACACCATTTCACATATGGGTCTGTGTTCCCACCTCTGTCCTCCACCTACATACCAGGCTTTGTCCATATGACATGCAGTAAGGAGTTATTATGTAGTGCCCTGTAATTATTTCATGCTGTAATTCCTGCCATCATTTCAGTGCTGTTGTGGCCCGCACACATATTGTGGGATA